>NC_088240.1:31769822-31957322 GCF_036934945.1 Oncorhynchus masou masou
GAGAGAGAGAAGGAGAGGACAGAGAGAGAGAAGGAGAGGACAGAGAGAGATAAGGAGATGACAGAGAGAAAGAAGGAGAGGTGACAGAGAGAGAAGGAGAGGACAGAGAGAGAGGAGAGGACAGAGAGAGATACGGTGAGAAAGAGAGAGAGGAGAGGACAGAGAGAGAAGGAGAGGACAGAGAGCGAGAAGGAGAGGACAGAGAGCGAGAAGGAGAGGACAGAGAGAGATAAGGAGAGGATAGAGAGAGGAGAGGACAGAGAGAGAGATGGAGAGGACAGAGAGAGAAGGAGAGGACAGAGAGAGATAAGGAGAGGATAGAGAGAGAGGAGAGGACAGAGAGAGAGATGGAGAGGACAGAGAGAGAGAAGGAGAGGACAGAGAGAGAGACAAAGAGAGAGAGAGAAGGAGAGGACAGAGAGAGAGAAGGAGAGGACAGAGAGATAAGGAGAGGACAGAGAGAAAGAAGGAGAGGTGACAGAGAGAGAAGGAGAGGACAGAGAGAGAGGAGAGGACAGAGAGAGAGAGACAAAGATAGAGAAGGAGAGGACAGAGAGAAGGAGAGGACAGAGAGAGAAGGAGAGGACAGAGAGAGAAGGAGAGGACAGAGAGCGAGAAGGAGAGGACAGAGAGAGATAAGGAGAGGATAGAGAGAGAGGAGAGGACAGAGAGAGAGATGGAGAGGACAGAGAGAGAGAAGGAGAGGACAGAGAGAGAGACAAAGAGAGAGAGAGAAGGAGAGGACAGAGAGAGAGAAGGAGAGGACAGAGAGATAAGGAGAGGACAGAGAGAAAGAAGGAGAGGTGACAGAGAGAGAAGGAGAGGACAGAGAGAGAGGAGAGGACAGAGAGAGAGAGACAAAGACAGAGAAGGAGAGGACAGAGAGAAGGAGAGGACAGAGAGAGAAGGAGAGGACAGAGAGAGAAGGAGAGGACAGAGAGAGAGAGAGAGACAAAGACAGAGAGAAGGAGAGGACAGAGAGAAGGAGAGGACAGAGAGAGAAGGAGATGACAGAGAGAGAAGGAGAGGACAGAGAGAAAAGGAGAGGACAGAGAGAGAAGGAGAGGACAGAGAGAGAGAAGGAGAGGACAGAGAGAGAGGATAGGACAGAGAGAGAAGGAGAGGACAGAGAGAGAAGGAGAGGACAGAGAGAGATACGGTGAGAAAGAGAGAGAGGAGAGGACAGAGAGAGAAGGAGAGGACAGAGAGCGAGAAGGAGAGGACAGAGAGAGATAAGGAGAGGATAGAGAGAGAGGAGAGGACAGAGAGAGAAATGGAGAGGACAGAGAGAGAGAAGGAGAGGACAGAGAGAGAGACAAAGAGAGAGAGAGAAGGAGAGGACAGAGAGAGAGAAGGAGCGGACAGAGAGATAAGGAGAGGACAGAGAGAAAGAAGGAGAGGACAGAGAGAGAGGAGAGTACAGAGAGAGAGAGACAAAGACAGAGAAGGAGAGGACAGAGAGAAGGAGAGGACAGAGAGAGAAGGAGAGGACAGAGAGAGAAGGAGAGGACAGAGAGAGCGAGAGCCAAAGACAGAGAGAAGGAGAGGACAGAGAGAAGGAGAGGACAGAGAGAGAAGGAGAGGACAGAGAGAGAAGGAGAGGACAGAGAGAGAAGGAGAGGACAGAGAGAGAAGGAGAGCCTTCATATCAATGCATACGCACAAACTATCTACTCCCAGGCCACACTATCTGGTTGTGGGCTGGGAGTATAGGGTGCTAGTATGTTGTGTGTGTGTGTGTGTGTGTGTGTGTGTGTGTGTGTGTGTGTGTGTGTGTGTGTGTGTGTGTGTGTGTGTGTGTGTGTGTGTGTGTGTGTGTGTGTGTGTGTGTGTGTGTGTGTGTGTGTGTGTGTGTGTGTGTGTGTGTGCTATATTTACACTCCTACACATAGTCCGTTTAGCTCCTCAGGCTGATCACAGTTCACTAGTAATCTATACACTATCAGTCTACTGTTGACATGACATTGCATCATTATTGTTATGTTGAAACCATCAAGGTCACCTAACCTTAAAAGGTTCAGAGGTCAACCTTAATTTTCATTCTGATTCTGATTATTTATGGTGTCATTACTAGTCTGTCTATGTGTACTTGCTCAGACCAGATGGCCAACTTAAAATGTACTCTCTCAACATCGCTCCGTCTTTCAAACTCCCTTTTGTTGCCGCGTTCCTCTTTACTGTGCTTCTTTTTCATCAATTCAATCTTCTGCCTTTCTTCTTTCTCTTCATCTTTAGGTCTTTCTCTCCATCTCTTGGTCTTTCTCTCCATCTCTTGGTCTTTCTCTTCATCTCTTGGTCTTTCTCTCCATCTCTTGGTCTTTCTCTCCATCTCTTGGTCTTTCTCTCCATCTCTTGGTCTTTCTTGCCATCTCTTGGTCTTTCTCTTCATCTCTTGGTCTTTCTCTTCATCTCTTGGTCTTTCTCTCCATCTCTAGGTTTTTCTCTCCATCTCTTGGTCTTTCTCTTCATCTCTTGGTCTTTCTCTTCATCTCTTGGTCTTTCTCTCCATCTCTAGGTCTTTCTCTCCATCTTTAGGTCTTTCTCTTCATCTCTTGGTCTTTCTCTCCATCTCTTGGTCTTTCTATCCATCTTCAGGTCTTTCTCTCCATCTCTTGGTCTTTCTCTCCATCTCTTGGTCTTTCTCTCCATCTTTAGGTCTTTCTCTCCATCTCTTGGTCTTTCTCTCCATCTCTTGGTCTTTCTCTCCATCTCTAGGTCTTTCTCTCCATCTCTTGGTCTTTCTCTCCCTCTCTTGGTCTTTCTCTTAATCTCTTGGTCTTTCTCTCCATCTCTTGGTCTTTTTCTCCATCTCTTGGTCTTTCTCTCCATCTCTTGGTCTTTCTCTCCATCTCTTGGTCTTTCTCTTAATCTCTTGGTCTTTCTCTCCATCTCTTGGTCTTTCTTTCCATCTCTTGGTCTTTCTCTCCATCTCTTGGTATTTCTCTCCATCTCTTGGTCTTTCTCTCCATCTCTTGGTCTTTCTCTCCATCTCACTCATAGATGTCTACATTTAGAGCAACTTGGCCATGTGTGGTCTTGTCCTCCTCTGTGTCTATTCCTCCCAGGTGTTTGTCACACCTCTGATCCAGTGGGCTGTATGAAGAGACTGATGATGATGAGTATTCGCTGTTGTGCATGAATGAACACAATATAGTATTGTCTCATGCCCACATCTCCTCTCTTTATCCTGTCCCCTACTCTCTCTTTCATCTCACTCACATGTTCCCCCTCGCTCCTCTCATTCAATTTCCTACACTCCCTCTCTCAAAAGTAATTTTCCTCCCCTCTGCTCTCTCTCATATCCTTTCCTAGAATCCACTCAGTCCTACTTTTACACCTATATCCCTCGCTTTCTTCCACTTCCTCCTTATTTCCAATGCTCTCCTCTGTCACGCCCTGACCATAGATTGCTTTGTATGTTTCTATTTTTAGTTTGGTCAGGGTGTGATGTGGGTGGGTATTCTATGTTTTGTTCTATGTTTGTATTTCTATGTGTTTGGCCTGGCATGGTTCCCAATCAGAGGCAGCTGTCAATCGTTGTCTCTGATTGAGAACCATACTTAGACAGCCTGGTTTTGCCCTTGAGTTGTGGGTAGCTGTTTTCTGTTTCGTATCTGTGCCAGACAGAACTGTTTCGGTTTCGTTCGTTCACGTTGTTGGTTCTTGTATTTTTCAGTGTTCTATTAAAATATTATGAACACATACCACGCTGCACCTTGGTCCTCACCTTCTTCCACCTACGACGATTGTTACATCCTCTCTTGTCCTCTATCTTGCTCTGGTTTCCCCCTTTCTCTTTTTGTCCCTCTCTTTCTTTCTTCTCTATTCCCACTATATATTCTTTCCTATTATGTTCCCACCATCTTTCCATCTGTGCCTAGCTTCATTCTGGCAGAAAGTCAATAATGTAGAAAAAAAAGGAGAGAATAAAGAAAATACAAAAAAGATCTAAAACAAAACAGAGAGAGAGAGAGAGAGCTTAGGGATGGGGGGATTAAAACGAACTGATAGATGTCATGTTAGGCCAAACCACAGTGCATTAACAATGTTGTCATGGTTTCCTGGAGGACATCATGTGTCACAATGAAAGCGCGCTGGACAGGAGGGTCGACCTGTCTTCCCATGCCCTGTAGGGGAACAAATTCCACATACCATGATGCAAGGCCCATCGCTCCCATTATCGATGAGACCTGGACAGTCTGACAACCCCCCCCCCCCCCGCTCTGCCCTGTCCACCCAAATCCCTGCTGACCTGGATCATACTAAGCCTGTGTCTGTCCACACATTGTCCAAGCCTCCATCTTAAACAACAATTTTGTTTAACTGAATTGGAAACAACAGATACTAGATCAAACTGTCTCTTCTCCGGGATAAAAACTAAAAGCTAGGGGTCACAGTCAGGTCAGATGGGTGGTGAGAGAATAGTTGATGTGGGAGCCTGACTGATGGTCCAGAGGTTTCTGTCCAGGTTGGAGCTACCACCTAGCCCTATCGCTGCCTGTCTGTCAGGGGAGGAGCTACCACCTAGCCCTGTCGCTGCCTGTCTGTCAGGGGAGGAGCTACAGTAGGTCTCTCTGCTAGCAGAGGAAGGATCTGGAAGTCAGGTTGCTCTACTGTGTATTATTGATCAGGATGTCAAGTTACACCAGCTCTATATTTAATAATTCGCTCACACATACACACTCACACGCACGCACGCACACATACACACACATACACACATGTACACACTCACACACACTGCTCTGTGTGGTTTAGTGTGTGTGGATAGTCAAGTTGTACTCTGAGTCCAACTGCATCCCAAGAGGTAGTGGGAAACACTCACATTTCCAAATCCCTTCCATCTCTAAAGTAGACAAATCCCTTCCATCATGATGCTCGGCTAGTATTAGGACAGCCAGGATGTAATATCTGATGGTGATGTGCTAGGCTAGTAGTAGGACAGCCAGGATGTAATAGCTGATGATGATGATGTGCTAGGCTAGTAGTAGGACAGCCAGGATGTAATATCTGATGATGATGATGTGCTGGGCTAGTAGTAGGACAGCCAGGATGTAATATCTGATGATGATGTGCTAGGCTAGTAGTAGGACAGCCAGGATGTAATATCTGATGATGATGTGCTAGGCTAGTAGTAGGACAGCCAGGATGTAATATCTGATGGTGATGTGCTAGGCTAATATTAGGACAGCCAGGATGTAATATCTGATGATGATGATGTACTAGGCTAGTAGTAGGACAGCCAGGATGTAATATCTGATGGTGATGTGCTAGGCTAGTAGTAAGACAGCCAGGATGTAATATCTGATGGTGATGTGCTAGGCTAGTAGTAGGACAGCCAGGATGTAATATCTGAGGCTAGTAGTAGGAAAGCCAGGATGTAATATCTGATGGTGATGTGCTAGGCTAGTAGTAGGACAACCAGGATGTAATATCTGATGGTGATGTGCTAGGCTAGTAGTAGGACAGCCAGGATGTAATATCTAGGCTAGTAGTAGGACAGCCAGGATGTAATATCTAGGCTAGTAGTAGGACAGCCAGTATGTAACATCTGATGATGATGTGCTAGGCTAGTAGTAGTACAGCCAGGATGTAATATCTAGGCTAGTAGTAGGACAGCCAGATGTAATATCTGATGGTGATGTGCTAGGCTAGTAGTAGGACAGCCAGGATGTAATATCTGATGGTGATGTGCTAGGCTAGTAGTAGGACAGCCAGGATGTAATATCTGATGGTGATGTGCTACGCTAGTAGTAGGACAGCAATGATGTAATATCTGATGGTGATGTGCTAGGCTAGTAGTAGGACAGCCAGGATGTAATATCTGATGGTGATGTGCTAGGCTAGTAGTAGGACAGCCAGGATGTAATATCTGATGATGATGTGCTAGGCTAGTAGTAGGACAGGCAGGATGTAATATCTGATGGTGATGTGCTAGGCTAGTATTAGGACAGCCAGGATGTAATATCTGATGATGATGTGCTAGGCTGGTAGTAGGACAGCCAGGATGTAATATCTGATGGTGATGTGCTAGGCTAGTAGTAAGACAGCCAGGATGTAATATCTGATGGTGATGTGCTAGGCTAGTAGTAGGACAGCCAGGATGTAATATCTAGGCTAGTAGTAGGAAAGCCAGGATGTAATATCTGATGGTGATGTGCTAGGCTAGTATTAGGACAGCCAGGATGTAATGTCTGATGATGATGTGCTAGGCTAGTAGTAGGACAGCCAGGATGTAATATCTGATGGTGATGTGCTAGGCTAGTATTAGGACAGCCAGGATGTAATATCTGATGGTGATGTGCTAGGCTAGTATTAGGACAGCCAGGATGTAATATCTGATGATGATGATGTACTAGGCTAGTAGTAGGACAGCCAGGATGTAATATCTGATGGTGATGTGCTAGGCAAATAGTAAGACAGCCAGGATGTAATATCTGATGGTGATGTGCTAGGCTAGTAGTAGGACAGCCAGGATGTAATGTCTGTTGATGATGTGCTAGGCTAGTAGTAGGACAGCCAGGATGTAATATCTGATGGTGATGTGCTAGGCTAGTAGTAGGACAGCCAGGATGTAATATCTGATGGTGATGTGCTAGGCTAGTAGTAGGACAGCCAGGATGTAATATCTGATGGTGATGTGCTAGGCTAGTAGTAGGACAGCCAGGATGTAATATCTGATGGTGATGTGCTAGGCTAGTAGTAGGACAGCCAGCCAGGATGTAATATCTAATGGTGATGTGCTAGGCTAGTAGTAGGACAGCCAGGATGTAATATCTGATGGTGATGTGCTAGGCTAGTAGTAGGACAGCCAGGATGTAATATCTGATGATGATGTGCTAGGCTAGTAGTAGGACAGCCAGGATGTAATATCTAGGCTAGTAGTAGGACAGCCAGGATGTAATATCTGATGGTGATGTGCTAGGCTAGTAGTTGGACAGCCAGGATGTAATATCTGATGATGATGTGCTAGGCTAGTAGTAGGACAGCCAGGATGTAATATCTAGGCTAGTAGTAGGACAGCCAGGATGTAATATCTGATGGTGATGTGCTAGGCTAGTATTAGGACAGCCAGGATGTAATATCTGATGATGATGTGCTAGGCTAGTAGTAGGACAGCCAGGATGTAATATCTGATGATGATGTGCTAGGCTAGTAGTAGGACAGCCAGGATGTAATATCTGATGGTGATGTGCTAGGCTAGTAGTAGGACAGCCAGGATGTAATATCTAGGCTAGTAGTAGGACAGCCAGGATGTAATATCTGATGGTGATGTGCTAGGCTAGTAGTAGGACAGCCATGATGTAATATCTGATGGTGATGTGCTAGGCTAGTAGTAGGACAGCCAGGATGTAATATCTAATGGTGATGTGCTAGGCTAGTAGTAGGACAGCCAGGATATAATATCTAATGGTGATGTGCTAGGCTAGTAGTAGGACAGCCAGGATGTAATATCTAGGCTAGTAGTAGGACAGCCAGGATGTAATATCTGATGGTGATGTGCTAGGCTAGTAGTTGGACAGCCAGGATGTAATATCTGATGATGATGTGCTAGGCTAGTAGTAGGACAGCCAGGATGTATCTGATGGTGATCTAGGCTAGTAGTAGGACAGCCAGGATGTAATATCTGATGGTGATGTGCTAGGCTAGTATTAGGACAGCCAGGATGTAATATCTGATGATGATGTGCTAGGCTAGTAGTAGGACAGCCAGGATGTAATATCTGATGGTGATGGCTAGTATTAGGACAACCAGGATGTAATATCTGATGGTGATGTGCTAGGCTAGTAGTAGGACAGCCAGGATGTAATATCTGATGATGATGTGCTAGGCTAGTAGTAGGACAGCCAGGATGTAATATCTGATGGTGATGTGCTAGGCTAGTAGTAGGACAGCCAGGATGTAATATCTAACAGTGGCTAGTAGTATTAGGACAGCCAGGATGTAATATCTGATGATGATGTGCTAGGCTAGTAGTAGGACAGCCATGATGTAATATCTGATGGTGATGTGCTAGGCTAGTAGTAGGACAGCCAGGATGTAATATCTAATGGTGATGTGCTAGGCTAGTAGTAGGACAGCCAGGATGTAATATCTGATGGTGATGTGCTAGACTAGTAGTAGGACAGCCAGGATGTAATATCTGTCCTACTAGTAGTAGGACAGCCAGGATGTAATATCTGATGGTGATGTGCTAGGCTAGTAGTCGGACAACCAGGATGTAATATCTGATGATGATATGCTAGGCTAGTAGTAGGACAGCCAGGATGTAATATCTGATGATGATGTGCTAGGCTAGTAGTAGGACAGCCAGGATGTAATATCTGATGGTGATGTGCTAGGCTAGTAGTAGGACAGCCAGGATGTAATATCTGATGGTGATGTGCTAGGCTAGTAGTAGGACAGCCAGGATGTAATATCTAGGCTAGTAGTAGGACAGCCAGGATGTAATATCTAGGCTAGTAGTAGGACAGCCAGGATGTAATATCTGATGATGATGTCCTAGGCTAGTGGTAGGACAGCCAGGATGTAATATCTGATGGTGATGTGCTAGGCTAGTAGTAGGACAGCCAGGATGTAATATCTGATGGTGATGTGCTAGGCTAGTAGTAGGACAGCCAGGATATAATATCTAATGGTGATGTGCTAGGCTAGTAGTAGGACAGCCAGGATGTAATATCTAGGCTAGTAGTAGGACAGCCGGATGTAATATCTGATTGTGATGTGCTAGGCTAGTAGTTGGACAGCCAGGATGTAATATCTGATGATGATGTGTTAGGCTAGTAGTAGGACAGCCAGGATGTAATATCTAGGCTAGTAGTAGGACAGCCAGGATGTAATATCTGATGGTGATGTGCTAGGCTAGTATTAGGACAGCCAGGATGTAATATCTGATGATGATGATGTGCTAGGCTAGTAGTAGGACAGCCAGGATGTAATATCTAATGGTGATGTGCTAGGCTAGTAGTAGGACAGCCAGGATGTAATATCTGATGGTGATGTGCTAGGCTAGTAGTAGGACAGCCAGGATGTAATATCTGATGGTGATGTGCTAGGCTAGTAGTAGGACAGCCAGGATGTAATATCTGATGGTGATGTGCTAGGCTAGTAGTAGGACAGCCAGGATGTAATATCTAATGGTGATGTGCTAGGCTAGTAGTAGGACAGCCAGGATGTAATATCTGATGGTGACGTGCTAGGCTAGTAGTAGGACAGCCAGGATGTAATATCTAGGCTAGTAGTAGGACAGCCAGGATGTAATATCTAGGCTAGTAGTAGGACAGCCAGGATGTAATATCTGATGATGATGTCCTAGGCTAGTGGTAGGACAGCCAGGATGTAATATCTGATGGTGATGTGCTAGGCTAGTAGTAGGACAGCCAGGATGTAATATCTGATGGTGATGTGCTAGGCTAGTAGTAGGACAGCCAGGATATAATATCTAATGGTGATGTGCTATGCTAGTAGTAGGACAGCCAGGATGTAATATCTAGGCTAGTAGTAGGACAGCCCGGATGTAATATCTGATTGTGATGTGCTAGGCTAGTAGTTGGACAGCCAGGATGTAATATCTGATGATGATGTGTTAGGCTAGTAGTAGGACAGCCAGGATGTAATATCTAGGCTAGTAGTAGGACAGCCAGGATGTAATATCTGATGGTGATGTGCTAGGCTAGTATTAGGACAGCCAGGATGTAATATCTGATGATGATGATGTGCTAGGCTAGTAGTAGGACAGCCAGGATGTAATATCTAATGGTGATGTGCTAGGCTAGTAGTAGGACAGCCAGGATGTAATATCTGATGGTGATGTGCTAGGCTAGTAGTAGGACAGCCAGGATGTAATATCTAATGGTGATGTGCTAGGCTAGTAGTAGGACAGCCAGGATGTAATATCTGATGGTGATGTGCTAGGCTAGTAGTAGGACAGCCAGGATGTAATATCTAATGGTGATGTGCTAGGCTAGTAGTAGGACAGCCAGGATGTAATATCTGATGGTGATGTGCTAGGCTAGTAGTAGGACAGCCAGGATGTAATATCTAATGGTGATGTGCTAGGCTAGTAGTAGGACAGCCAGGATGTAATATCTGATGGTGATGTGCTAGGCTAGTAGTAGGACAGCCAGGATGTAATATCTAATGGTGATGTGCTAGGCTAGTAGTAGGACAGCCAGGATGTAATATCTAATGGTGATGTGCTAGGCTAGTAGTAGGACAGCCAGGATGTAATATCTGATGGTGATGTGCTAGGCTAGTAGTAGGACAGCCAGGATGTAATATCTGATGGTGATGTGCTAGGCTAGTAGTAGGACAGCCAGGATGTAATATCTAACAGTGATGTGCTAGGCTAGTAGTAGGACAGCCAGGATGTAATATCTGATGGTGATGTGCTAGGCTAGTAGTAGGACAGCCAGGATGTAATATCTGATGATGATGATGTGCTAGGCTAGTAGTAGGACAGCCAGGATGTAATATCTGATGGTGATGTGCTAGGCTAGTAGTAGGACAGCCAGGATGTAATATCTGATGGTGATGTGCTAGGCTAGTAGTAGGACTACCAGGATGTAATATCTGATGGTGATGTGCTAGGCTAGTAGTAGGACAGCCAGGATGTAATATCTAATGGTGATGTGCTAGGCTAGTAGTAGGACAGCCAGGATGTAATATCTAACAGTGATGTGCTAGGCTAGTAGTAGGACAGCCAGGATGTAATATCTGATGGTGATGTGCTAGGCTAGTAGTAGGACAGCCAGGATGTAATATCTGATGGTGATGTGGTAGGCTAGTAGTAGGACAGCCAGGATGTAATATCTGATGGTCATGTGCTAGGCTAGTAGTAGGACAGCCAGGATGTAATATCTGATGGTGATGTGCTAGGCTAGTAGTAGGACAGCCAGGATGTAATATCTGATGGTGATGTGCTAGGCTAGTAGTAGGACAGCCAGGATGTAATATCTGATGGTGATGTGCTAGGCTAGTAGTAGGACAGCCAGGATGTAATATCTAGGCTAGTAGTAGGACAGCCATGATGTAATATCTGATGGTGATGTGCTAGGCTAGTAGTAGGACAGCCAGGATGTAATATATGATGGTGATGTGCTAGGCTAGTAGTAGGACAGCCAGGATGAAATATCTGATGGTGATGTGCTAGGCTAGTAGTAGGACAGCCAGGATGTAATATCTGATGGTGATGTGCTAGGCTAGTAGTAGGACAGCCAGGATGTAATATCTAATGGTGATGTGCTAGGCTAGTAGTAGGACAGCCATGATGTAATATCTGATGCTGATGTGCTAGGCTAGTAGTAGGACAGCCAGGATGTAATATCTGATGCTGATGTGCTAGGCTAGTAGTAGGACAGCCAGAATGTAATATCTGATGGTGATGTGCTAGACTAGTAATAGGACAGCCAGGATGTAATATCTAGGCTAGTAGTTGGACAGCCAGGATGTAATATCTGATGGTGATGTGCTAGGCTAGTGGTAGGACAGCCAGGATGTAATATCTGATGGTGATGTGCTAGGCTAGTAGTAGGACAGCCAGGATGTAATATCTGATGGTGATGTGCTAGGCTAGTAGTAGGACTACCAGGATGTAATATCTGATGGTGATATGCTAGGCTAGTAGTAGGACAGACAGGATGTAATATCTAGGCTAGTAGTCGGACAGCCAGGATGTAATATCTGATGGTGATGTGCTAGGCTAGTAGTAGGACAGCCATGATGTAATATCTGATGGTGATGTGCTAGGCTAGTAGTAGGACAGCCAGGATGTAATATCTGATGGTGATTTGCTAGGCTAGTAGTAGGACAACCAGGATGTAGTATCTGATGGTGATATGCTAGGCTAGTAGTAGGACAGACAGGATGTAATATCTAGGCTAGTAGTAGGACAGCCAGGATGTAATATCTGCTGGTGATGTGCTAGGCTAGTAGTAGGACAGCCAGGATGTAATATCTGATGGTGATGTGCTAGGCTAGTAGTAGGACAGCCAGGATGTAATATCTGATGGTGATGTGCTAGGCTAGTAGTAGGACAGCCAGGATGTAATATCTGATGGTGATGTGCTAGGCTAGTGGTAGGACAGCCAGGATAATATCTGTCCTACTAGTAGTAGGACAGCCAGGATGTAATATCTGATGGTGATGTGCTAGGCTAGTAGTAGGACAACCAGGATGTAATATTTGATGATGATATGCTAGGCTAGTAGTAGGACAGCCAGGATGTAATATCTGATGATGATGTGCTAGGCTAGTAGTAGGACAGCCAGGATGTAATATCTGATGGTGATGTGCTAGGCTAGTAGTAGGACAGCCAGGATGTAATATCTGATGGTGATGTGCTAGGCTAGTAGTAGGACAGCCAGGATGTAATATCTAGGCTAGTAGTAGGACAGCCAGGATGTAATATCTGATGATGATGTCCTAGGCTAGTGGTAGGACAGCCAGGATGTAATATCTGATGGTGATGTGCTAGGCTAGTAGTAGGACAGCCAGGATGTAATATCTGATGGTGATGTGCTAGGCTAGTAGTAGGACAGCCAGGATATAATATCTAATGGTGATGTGCTAGGCTAGTAGTAGGACAGCCAGGATGTAATATCTAGGCTAGTAGTAGGACAGCCAGGATGTAATATCTGATTGTGATGTGCTAGGCTAGTAGTTGGACAGCCAGGATGTAATATCTGATGATGATGTGTTAGGCTAGTAGTAGGACAGCCAGGATGTAATATCTAGGCTAGTAGTAGGACAGCCAGGATGTAATATCTGATGGTGATGTGCTAGGCTAGTATTAGGACAGCCAGGATGTAATATCTGATGATGATGATGTGCTAGGCTAGTAGTAGGACAGCCAGGATGTAATATCTAATGGTGATGTGCTAGGCTAGTAGTAGGACAGCCAGGATGTAATATCTGATGGTGATGTGCTAGGCTAGTAGTAGGACAGCCAGGATGTAATATCTGATGGTGATGTGCTAGGCTAGTAGTAGGACAGCCAGGATGTAATATCTGATGGTGATGTGCTAGGCTAGTAGTAGGACAGCCAGGATGTAATATCTAATGGTGATGTGCTAGGCTAGTAGTAGGACAGCCCGGATGTAATATCTGATGGTGATGTGCTAGGCTAGTAGTAGGACAGCCAGGATGTAATATCTAATGGTGATGTGCTAGGCTAGTAGTAGGACAGCCAGGATGTAATATCTAATGGTGATGTGCTAGGCTAGTAGTAGGACAGCCAGGATGTAATATCTGATGGTGATGTGCTAGGCTAGTAGTAGGACAGCCAGGATGTAATATCTGATGGTGATGTGCTAGGCTAGTAGTAGGACAGCCAGGATGTAATATCTAACAGTGATGTGCTAGGCTAGTAGTAGGACAGCCAGGATGTAATATCTGATGGTGATGTGCTAGGCTAGTAGTAGGACAGCCAGGATGTAATATCTGATGATGATGATGTGCTAGGCTAGTAGTAGGACAGCCAGGATGTAATATCTAGGCTAGTAGTAGGACAGCCAGGATGTAATATCTGATGATGATGTCCTAGGCTAGTGGTAGGACAGCCAGGATGTAAATCTGATGGTGATGTGCTAGGCTAGTAGTAGGACAGCCAGGATGTAATATCTGATGGTGATGTGCTAGGCTAGTAGTAGGACAGCCAGGATATAATATCTAATGGTGATGTGCTATGCTAGTAGTAGGACAGCCAGGATGTAATATCTAGGCTAGTAGTAGGACAGCCCGGATGTAATATCTGATTGTGATGTGCTAGGCTAGTAGTTGGACAGCCAGGATGTAATATCTGATGATGATGTGCTAGGCTAGTAGTAGGACAGCCAGGATGTAATATCTAGGCTAGTAGTAGGACAGCCAGGATGTAATATCTGATGGTGATGTGCTAGGCTAGTATTAGGACAGCCAGGATGTAATATCTGATGATGATGATGTGCTAGGCTAGTAGTAGGACAGCCAGGATGTAATATCTAATGGTGATGTGCTAGGCTAGTAGTAGGACAGCCAGGATGTAATATCTGATGGTGATGTGCTAGGCTAGTAGTAGGACAGCCAGGATGTAATATCTGATGGTGATGTGGTAGGCTAGTAGTAGGACAGCCAGGATGTAATATCTGATGGTGATGTGCTAGGCTAGTAGTAGGACAGCCAGGATGTAATATCTAATGGTGATGTGCTAGGCTAGTAGTAGGACAGCCAGGATGTAATATCTGATGGTGATGTGCTAGGCTAGTAGTAGGACAGCCAGGATGTAATATCTAATGGTGATGTGCTAGGCTAGTAGTAGGACAGCCAGGATGTAATATCTGATGGTGATGTGCTAGGCTAGTAGTAGGACAGCCAGGATGTAATATCTAATGGTGATGTGCTAGGCTAGTAGTAGGACAGCCAGGATGTAATATCTGATGGTGATGTGCTAGGCTAGTAGTAGGACAGCCAGGATGTAATATCTAATGGTGATGTGCTAGGCTAGTAGTAGGACAGCCAGGATGTAATATCTAATGGTGATGTGCTAGGCTAGTAGTAGGACAGCCAGGATGTAATATCTGATGGTGATGTGCTAGGCTAGTAGTAGGACAGCCAGGATGTAATATCTGATGGTGATGTGCTAGGCTAGTAGTAGGACAGCCAGGATGTAATATCTAACAGTGATGTGCTAGGCTAGTAGTAGGACAGCCAGGATGTAATATCTGATGGTGATGTGCTAGGCTAGTAGTAGGACAGCCAGGATGTAATATCTGATGATGATGATGTGCTAGGCTAGTAGTAGGACAGCCAGGATGTAATATCTGATGGTGATGTGCTAGGCTAGTAGTAGGACAGCCAGGATGTAATATCTGATGGTGATGTGCTAGGCTAGTAGTAGGACTACCAGGATGTAATATCTGATGGTGATGTGCTAGGCTAGTAGTAGGACAGCCAGGATGTAATATCTAATGGTGATGTGCTAGGCTAGTAGTAGGACAGCCAGGATGTAATATCTAACAGTGATGTGCTAGGCTAGTAGTAGGACAGCCAGGATGTAATATCTGATGGTGATGTGCTAGGCTAGTAGTAGGACAGCCAGGATGTAATATCTGATGGTGATGTGCTAGGCTAGTAGTAGGACAGCCAGGATGTAATATCTGATGGTCATGTGCTAGGCTAGTAGTAGGACAGCCAGGATGTAATATCTGATGGTGATGTGCTAGGCTAGTAGTAGGACAGCCAGGATGTAATATCTGATGGTGATGTGCTAGGCTAGTAGTAGGACAGCCAGGATGTAATATCTGATGGTGATGTGCTAGGCTAGTAGTAGGACAGCCAGGATGTAATATCTAGGCTAGTAGTAGGACAGCCATGATGTAATATCTGATGGTGATGTGCTAGGCTAGTAGTAGGACAGCCAGGATGTAATATCTGATGGTGATGTGCTAGGCTAGTAGTAGGACAGCCAGGATGAAATATCTGATGGTGATGTGCTAGGCTAGTAGTAGGACAGCCAGGATGTAATATCTGATGGTGATGTGCTAGGCTAGTAGTAGGACAGCCAGGATGTAATATCTAATGGTGATGTGCTAGGCTAGTAGTAGGACAGCCATGATGTAATATCTGATGCTGATGTGCTAGGCTAGTAGTAGGACAGCCAGGATGTAATATCTGATGCTGATGTGCTAGGCTAGTAGTAGGACAGCCAGAATGTAATATCTGATGGTGATGTGCTAGACTAGTAATAGGACAGCCAGGATGTAATATCTAGGCTAGTAGTTGGACAGCCAGGATGTAATATCTGATGGTGATGTGCTAGGCTAGTGGTAGGACAGCCAGGATGTAATATCTGATGGTGATGTGCTAGGCTAGTAGTAGGACAGCCAGGATGTAATATCTGATGGTGATGTGCTAGGCTAGTAGTAGGACTACCAGGATGTAATATCTGATGGTGATATGCTAGGCTAGTAGTAGGACAGACAGGATGTAATATCTAGGCTAGTAGTCGGACAGCCAGGATGTAATATCTGATGGTGATGTGCTAGGCTAGTAGTAGGACAGCCATGATGTAATATCTGATGGTGATGTGCTAGGCTAGTAGTAGGACAGCCAGGATGTAATATCTGATGGTGATTTGCTAGGCTAGTAGTAGGACAACCAGGATGTAGTATCTGATGGTGATATGCTAGGCTAGTAGTAGGACAGACAGGATGTAATATCTAGGCTAGTAGTAGGACAGCCAGGATGTAATATCTGCTGGTGATGTGCTAGGCTAGTAGTAGGACAGCCAGGATGTAATATCTGATGGTGATGTGCTAGGCTAGTAGTAGGACAGCCAGGATGTAATATCTGATGGTGATGTGCTAGGCTAGTAGTAGGACAGCCAGGATGTAATATCTGATGGTGATGTGCTAGGCTAGTGGTAGGACAGCCAGGATGTAATATCTGTCCTACTAGTAGTAGGACAGCCAGGATGTAATATCTGATGGTGATGTGCTAGGCTAGTAGTAGGACAACCAGGAATGTAATATTTGATGATGATATGCTAGGCTAGTAGTAGGACAGCCAGGATGTAATATCTGATGATGATGTGCTAGGCTAGTAGTAGGACAGCCAGGATGTAATATCTGATGGTGATGTGCTAGGCTAGTAGTAGGACAGCCAGGATGTAATATCTGATGGTGATGTGCTAGGCTAGTAGTAGGACAGCCAGGATGTAATATCTAGGCTAGTAGTAGGACAGCCAGGATGTAATATCTGATGATGATGTCCTAGGCTAGTGGTAGGACAGCCAGGATGTAATATCTGATGGTGATGTGCTAGGCTAGTAGTAGGACAGCCAGGATGTAATATCTGATGGTGATGTGCTAGGCTAGTAGTAGGACAGCCAGGATATAATATCTAATGGTGATGTGCTAGGCTAGTAGTAGGACAGCCAGGATGTAATATCTAGGCTAGTAGTAGGACAGCCAGGATGTAATATCTGATTGTGATGTGCTAGGCTAGTAGTTGGACAGCCAGGATGTAATATCTGATGATGATGTGTTAGGCTAGTAGTAGGACAGCCAGGATGTAATATCTAGGCTAGTAGTAGGACAGCCAGGATGTAATATCTGATGGTGATGTGCTAGGCTAGTATTAGGACAGCCAGGATGTAATATCTGATGATGATGATGTGCTAGGCTAGTAGTAGGACAGCCAGGATGTAATATCTAATGGTGATGTGCTAGGCTAGTAGTAGGACAGCCAGGATGTAATATCTGATGGTGATGTGCTAGGCTAGTAGTAGGACAGCCAGGATGTAATATCTGATGGTGATGTGCTAGGCTAGTAGTAGGACAGCCAGGATGTAATATCTGATGGTGATGTGCTAGGCTAGTAGTAGGACAGCCAGGATGTAATATCTAATGGTGATGTGCTAGGCTAGTAGTAGGACAGCCCAGGATGTAATATCTGATGGTGATGTGCTAGGCTAGTAGTAGGACAGCCAGGATGTAATATCTAATGGTGATGTGCTAGGCTAGTAGTAGGACAGCCAGGATGTAATATCTAATGGTGATGTGCTAGGCTAGTAGTAGGACAGCCAGGATGTAATATCTGATGGTGATGTGCTAGGCTAGTAGTAGGACAGCCAGGATGTAATATCTGATGGTGATGTGCTAGGCTAGTAGTAGGACAGCCAGGATGTAATATCTAACAGTGATGTGCTAGGCTAGTAGTAGGACAGCCAGGATGTAATATCTGATGGTGATGTGCTAGGCTAGTAGTAGGACAGCCAGGATGTAATATCTGATGATGATGTGCTAGGCTAGTAGTAGGACAGCCAGGATGTAATATCTGATGGTGATGTGCTAGGCTAGTAGTAGGACAGCCAGGATGTAATATCTGATGGTGATGTGCTAGGCTAGTAGTAGGACACCAGGATGTAATATCTGATGGTGATGTGCTAGGCTAGTAGTAGGACAGCCAGGATGTAATATCTAATGGTGATGTGCTAGGCTAGTAGTAGGACAGCCAGGATGTAATATCTAACAGTGATGTGCTAGGCTAGTAGTAGGACAGCCAGGATGTAATATCTGATGGTGATGTGCTAGGCTAGTAGTAGGACAGCCAGGATGTAATATCTGATGGTCATGTGCTAGGCTAGTAGTAGGACAGCCAGGATGTAATATCTGATGGTCATGTGCTAGGCTAGTAGTAGGACAGCCAGGATGTAATATCTGATGGTGATGTGCTAGGCTAGTAGTAGGACAGCCAGGATGTAATATCTGATGGTGATGTGCTAGGCTAGTAGTAGGACAGCCAGGATGTAATATCTGATGGTGATGTGCTAGGCTAGTTGTAGGACAGCCAGGATGTGTTGCTATGGGTTTGAGGTATTAGGACAGAAATAGGCTGAAAGCTCCCCCTCCCAAATAGTAAACCAGGATCAGGTGATTTAGCGAGAGCCGAGCCTTTATTTACGTCAGATGTTAACACTCCTACAATCTGGGTTCAAATCCTATTTTGTATGTATATTTTTTTCAGGCTTGGAGCTAATTGAATAGTTGCAAGAGTTAAAAACCCACCAGTCTGGCAAACCTGCCCGTCTGGCAAATATTGAAAAGATTTGAAATATTATTTGAACCCATGGCTGCAACTCTGTTACAGCCTGGCTGGATGCTACAGTATAGTGCAGTCCTGGCCACATGCTTTGAATCAATGGTGGAAATGTCATTACAGTAACAAAAGGCTGCACTTAGAGTCTGTCAGTCAGTGCTGTCTGTACAACCCCATAATTACATGACAGCAGGATGAAAGTGCTCTGTCTGGCTCTGATGGTGCCTCTACCACACACATTTTTTTCTGGTTTGAATTCCTTATCATCAGTAATATTGCACAAAGGCTGGAATTCATATCGAAACACATTGTCACGTTTACACAATGTCTTCATTTACAAGCCACTGCCTGTGCACACTTGTTATTCTGAAAACTGGATTTGTATTAACCTGTGTGGGAAGTCTTCCTGGTAGTAATGTCATATGTTTTACCTCGCCCCCTTTTTGACCACGGAGAAAAATCTACTGCTTATAAACTGAGATGTGGATTTGAAAGAATAGAACTTAGAAGTCTTATTATACCTATGTGGTTTTCAAAACCCTTGAAGAGCATATTGTGTTATAATGGCCAGCTGAGAGAGAGAGAGGAACAGCAGGAGGGACAGCAGGAGGGACAGCGAGAAAGAGACAGAGAGAGAGACAGAGACCTGTTGCGTTGACACCAGCCCTGACATTTCAGCACCCAGTGACAATAGAGCTGTCTTCTTCCCACCTGTCAATCAATCAGCTGTCCTCTGGAGACTGAAAGACGCAGGAAGCAGCGAGAACAGATGTGTGAGTGTGAACACAGAAGATCTATTTTTGTGGGCCCTGTCAGCCCTAAGACCAGACTCTGTACACTGTGTGAATCAGTGCCACATTACCACACAGGAAATTAAATGGCACAATTGATTTCCAGCCTTCCAAGCCTGTGAAGATAAATTCAGATTAGCAGACCTTTTATTTCAGGTGTCTGGCTCATCATTCACGGGGATATTACTGATGGCTTTCATAGCTACCTCATTATTACTTATTTACATTCTACATTCTTCTCTGTTGGGCCCCTTGTCCACATACGTCTCTACTCCTATTGTAACTATGTCAGTTGATGGGATATGCCTGTAATGTCTTGTCTTGACACTTCTAAACATAGCCTGTAGGATAAGTAGACTTGTCTGCCTGTCTCACTCTCTGCTCTTCTCTGTGTTTTACCCAGGATCCTTCATTGCACAAGTTGGCCGGCGGGCGCAAGAAGACAGTGTCCTTCAGTAGCATACCCTCAGAGAAGAAGGTACGTTTTTAGTGTCTCAAAAAAACTACCTGGATTTAGAATTATAGTCTGTAAATGAAAGTGAAATGGGAAACACTTTATTTGACCGACGGATGGATTTCAAAACGCATTCATAAGTCATACATGACCGATTCATAAGGAGGATAAGGATTCAATTGAAATGTATTCTCCTTCCCCCTCCTCCAGGTGAGCAGCGTCCGACTGCCTGGCCTTCATGCAGGGGGCTGTGAGCTGAAGAAGGTGCGTCCCAACTCCCGGATCTACAGTCGTTTCTACACCCTGGACCAGGACCTCAGCTGCCTGCGCTGGGAGCCCTCTAAGAAGGATGGGGAGCGTGCCCGCCTGGACATGGTCACTATCAGAGAGGTTAGGACAGGGAAGAGCACTGAGACCTTCCTGCATAACGGACCTGCTGCAGAACACCTGGCTGAGGAGGCAGCCTTCTCTATTATCCACGGGGATGACTACCAGGTAGGAGGGGAAGAGGGGCAGACACTAACCTGGTCCCAGATTAGCTTGTGCTGTCTTGACATCTCCTTTGGGAATTGTGGTGCCAAGTAGTTGGCAAGAGAGCAGAAACAGACTGGCAGTCAGGCAAAGGCAGATAACACTGAGGTTTTTAAATCATCATAGACAGCCTTTCTGTTTTTAATTATATTACTTTATTCATCTCTTTTATCTAATTTTTCCAAATGTTTTTAATTTGATTGTTTTACTTGAGAAAACTTTTAGATTTCATTGATGTGTATTTGTATGTCCCAGTCTCTGGACCTGGTGGCTCTTTCAGCTGACGTGGCCAACATCTGGGTGACAGGGCTCCGTTACCTGGTGTCCCACCCCTCTGCCATCGGGCATGGAGGGGGGGCAGGCGGGGGAGGAGGTCTGGGAGGAGGGAGCATCATAGGGGAGGGTAGCCTCGGCAGTAAGATGAGGAGTGAATGGCTGGCCACAGAGTTTGCCGAGGTGGATGAAGACGGGTATGGGATCGTCGCAGAGGATACGGCCGTGGCAACCATCTGTAAGCTGTGTCCTGGCATCAAGGAAGCTAAGGTGAGTGTCTGTGTGTGTATGTGTACATGCTTGTACAGTATGTGTGTGTGTGTCCATGTGAGTGCACAGTTACACCAGAGAGAGAGCAATGGTCTACCTTGAAATAGAAAACACGATTGTCTTCATAGCTGCCTAACCATCTGTAAGGTCTGTAATGGCATCAAGGAACCTGATGTAAGAGGACGGGTAGTCACATTAGAGGAAGTAGAAAGGATTTGAGATGATCAGAGTTGAGGTCAATTCCGTCTCCAATTCAGTTAATTATCGCACTTTGTTTTCTGTTAAATTACCCCCAACCCTAATAATGATGACGGCAACAGTTAGTATAACAGTTAGTAATTACAAAAAGGATTGTCTTCATAGCTATATCTAAAGTTTAAATGAACATGCTGTAGGTGGATATCTAGTGTATACATGAACATGCTGTAGGTGGATATCTAGTGTATACATGAACATGCTGTAGGTGGATATCTAGTGTATACATGAACATGCTGTAGGTGGATATCTAAAGTTTAAATGAACATGCTGTAGGTGGATATCTAAAGTTTAAATGAACATGCTGTAGGTGGATATCTAAAGTTTAAATGAACATGCTGTAGGTGGATATCTAAAGTTTAAATTAACATGCTGTAGGTGGATATCTAAAGTTTAAATGAACATGCTGTAGGTGGATATCTAGTGTATACATGAACATGCTGTAGGTGAATATCTAGTGTATACATAAACATGCTGTAGGTGGATATCTAGTGTATACATGGAACAGGCTGTAGGTGGATATCTAGTGTATACATGAACATGCTGTTGGTGGATATCTAGTGTATACATGAACATGCTGTAGGTGGATATCTAAAGTTTAAATGAACATGCTGTAGGTGGATATCTAAAGTTTAAATGAACATGCTGTAGGTGGATATCTAGTGTATACATGAACATGCTGTAGGTGGATATTTAGTGTATACATGAACATGCTGTAGGTGGATATCTAAAGTTTAAATGAACATGCTGTAGGTGGATATCTAGTGTATACATGAACATGCTGTAGGTGGATATCTAAAGTTTAAATGAACATGCTGTAGGTATATATCTAAAGTTTAAATGAACATGCTGTAGGTGGATATCTAAAGTTTAAATGCACATGCTGTAGGTGGATATCTAGTGTATAAATTAACATGCTGTAGGTGGATATCTAAAGTTTAAATCCACATACTGTAGGTGGATAACTAGTGTATACATGAACATGCTGAAGGTGGATATCTAAAGTTTAAATGAACATGCTGTAGGTGGATATCTAAAGTTTAAATTAACATGCTGTAGGTGGATATCTAGTGTATAAATGAACATGTTGTAGGTGGATATCTAGTGTATAAATGAACATGCTGTAGGTGGATATCTAGTGTATACATGAACATGCTGTCGGTGGATATCTAATGTATACATGAACATGCTGTAGGTGGATATCTAATGTATACATGGAACATGCTGTAGGTGGATATCTAATGTATACATGGAACAGGCTGTAGGTGGATATCTAATGTATACATGGAACATGCTGTAGATGGATATCTAGTGTATACATGAACATGCTGTAGGTGGATATCTAGTGTATACATGAACATGCTGTAGGTGGATATCTAGTGTATACATGAACATGCTGTAGGTGGATATCTAGTGTATACATGAACATGCTGTAGGTGGATATCTAGTGTATACATGAACATGCTGTAGGTGGATATCTAGTGTATACATGGAACAGGCTGTAGGTGGATATCTAGTGTATACATGAACATGCTGTAGGTGGATATCTAGTGTATAAATTAACATGCTGTAGGTGGATATCTAGTGTATACATGAACATGCTGTAGGTGGATATCTAGTGTATACATGACCATGCTGTAGGTGGATATCTAATGTATACATGGAACAGGCTGTAGGTGGATATCTAGTGTATACATGAACATGCTGTAGGTGGATATCTAGTGTATACATGAACATGCTGTAGGTGGATATTTAGTGTATACATGAACATGCTGTAGGTGGATATCTAATGTATACATGGAACAGGCTGTAGGTGGATATCTAGTGTATACATGAACATGCTGTAGGTGGATATCTAAAGTTTAAATGAACATGCTGTAGGTATATATCTAAAGTTTAAATGAACATGCTGTAGGTGGATATCTAAAGTTTAAATGCACATGCTGTAGGTGGATATCTAGTGTATAAATTAACATGCTGTAGGTTGATATCTAAAGTTTAAATGCACATACTGTAGGTGGATATCTAGTGTATACATGAACATGCTGTAGGTGGATATCTAAAGTTTAAATGAACATGCTGTAGGTTGATATCTAAAGTTTAAATGAACATGCTGTAGGTGGATAACTAGTGTATACATGAACATGCTGTAGGTGGATATCTAAAGTTTAAATGAACATGCTGTAGGTGGATATCTAAAGTTTAAATGAACATGCTGTAGGTTGATATCTAGTGTATAAATGAACATGTTGTAGGTGGATATCTAGTGTATAAATGAACATGCTGTAGGTGGATATCTAGTGTATACATGAACATGCTGTAGGTTCCGGGTTGGAGCGAGCGGTCGCATCTACACTTCGGTCCGCAGGTAGTATAACTTTTCATTACATTTCATTATAGTACAACGCTTTGATTTGTCTAATCTTAGCAATTTCTTCATAGCTAGCTACATAGCCGTCTTTGTATCAAAGATAATTGCATAATTATCGTATTTCGTCGTCCTAACGTATCTGCCCAGCAGCTAGCTAAGCAGCTAGCTAACATCCACTGTCCACCAGCACTGTAGAAACTATTACACTCAACTGAACGACTCGATTAGCGTAGTGTCAGCTAGCTACATAGTTGTCTTCGCTGTCTTCGTATCCAAGATAATTGTGTAGTTTAGAGTGTGTAGACTTAGAGTGATTATCTTATTTACCGAGGTTAGCTAGCCAGCTATTTGTCGTCCTTAACGTAGGAGATGCTGCTAGCTAGCTAGCCAACAGCTAGCCAACCTCTACCGAATTGAACTTCAACTACCCGGTCAACATTCCGCGTCGCTCCACAGGTAGTATCACATTTTCATTTCACTTCATTACAGTACAACGGTTTGATTTGTTTGATCGTAGCTAGCCAGCTACATAGCCGTCTTTGTATCTAAGACAATTGTGTAGTCTAGAGCGATTTTCTAGGTTAGCTGGCCAGCTATTGTCGTTCTTTTAACGTAGCTAGCCAGCTAGCCCCCGAATAGCAGCACTGTAGAAACTATTACAGTACAACGGTTTGATTTGTTTGATCGTAGCTAGCTAGCTACATAGCCGTCTTTGTATCTAAGACAATTGTGTAGCCTAGAGCGATTTTCTAGGTTAGCTAGCCAGCTATTGTCGTTCTTTTAAGGTAACGTAACGCAATCAACCTGCTAGCTAGCCAGCTAGCCCCCGAATAGCAGCACTGTAGAAACTATTACACTCGACGGAACGACTTGATTAGTGTAGTGTCAACATCGCAGCCACTACCAGCTAGCCTACAAAGTCAACAACGCAGCCACTGCCAGCTAGCCTACTCCAGCAGTACTGTAGCATTTCAATCATTTTAGTCAATAAGATTCTTGCTACGTAAGCTTAACTTTCTGAACATTCGAGACGTGTAGTCCACTTGTCATTTCAATCTCCTTTGCATTAGCGTAGCCTCTTCTGTAGCCTGTCAACTATGTGTCTATCTATCCCTGTTCTCTCCTCTCTGCACAGACCATACAAACGCTCCACACCGCGTGGCCGCGGCCACCCTAATCTGGTGGTCCCAGCGCGCACGACCCACGTGGAGTTCCAGGTCTCCGGTAGCCTCTGGAACTGCCGATCTGCGGCCAACAAGGCAGAGTTCATCTCAGCCTATGCCTCCCTCCAGTCCCTCGACTTCTTGGCACTGACGGAAACATGGATCACCACAGATAACACTGCTACTCCTACTGCTCTCTCTTCGTCCGCCCACGTGTTCTCGCACACCCCGAGAGCTTCTGGTCAGCGGGGTGGTGGCACCGGGATCCTCATCTCTCCCAAGTGGTCATTCTCTCTCTCTCCCCTTACCCATCTGTCTATCGCCTCCTTTGAATTCCATGCTGTCACAGTTACCAGCCCTTTCAAGCTTAACATCCTTATCATTTATCGCCCTCCAGGTTCCCTCGGAGAGTTCATCAATGAGCTTGATGCCTTGATAAGCTCCTTTCCTGAGGACGGCTCACCTCTCACAGTCCTGGGCGACTTTAACCTCCCCACGTCTACCTTTGACTCATTCCTCTCTGCCTCCTTCTTTCCACTCCTCTCCTCTTTTGACCTCACCCTCTCACCTTCCCCCTACTCACAAGGCAGGCAATACGCTCGACCTCATCTTTACTAGATGCTGTTCTTCCACTAACCTCATTGCAACTCCTCCAAGTCTCCGACCACTACCTTGTATCCTTTTCCCTCTCGCTCTCATCCAACACTTCCCACACTGCCCCTACTCGGATGGTATCGCGCCGTCCCAACCTTCGCTCTCTCTCCCCGCTACTCTCTCCTCTTCCATCCTATCATCTCTTCCCTCTGCTCATACCTTCTCCAACCTATCTCCTGATTCTGCCTCCTCAACCCTCCTCTCTTCCCTTTCTGCATCCTTTGACTCTCTATGTCCCCTATCCTCCAGGCCGGCTCGGTCCTCCTCCCGCTCCGTGGCTCGATGACTCATTGCGAGCTCACAGAACAGAGCTCCGGGCAGCCGAGCGGAAATGGAGGAAAACTCGCCCTCCCTGCGGACCTGGCATCCTTTCACTCCCTCCTCTCTACATTTTCCTCCTCTGTCTCTGCTGCTAAAGCCACTTTTACCACTCTAAATTCCAAGCATCTGCCTCTAACCCTAGGAAGCTCTTTGCCACCTTCTCCTCCCTCCTGAATCCTCCTCCCCCTCCCCCCTCCTCCTCTCTGCAGATGACTTCGTCAACCATTTTGAAAAGAAGGTCGACGACATCCGATCCTCGTTTGCTAAGTCAAACGACACCGCTGGTTCTGCTCACACTGCCCTACCCCGTGCTCTGACCTCTTTCTCCCCTCTCTCCAGATGAAATCTCGCTTCTTGTGACGGCCGGCCGCCCAACAACCTGCCCGCTTGACCCTATCCCCTCCTCTCTTCTCCAGACCATTTCCGGAGACCTTCTCCCTTACCTCACCTCGCTCATCAACTCATCCCTGACCGCTGGCTACGTCCCTTCCGTCTTCAAGAGAGCGAGAGTTGCACCCCTTCTGAAAAACCTACACTCGATCCCTCCGATGTCAACAACTACAGACCAGTATCCCTTCTTTCTTTCTCTCCAAAACTCTTGAACGTGCCGTCCTTGGCCAGCTCTCCCGCTATCTCTCTCAGAATGACCTTCTTGATCCAAATCAGTCAGGTTTCAAGACTAGTCATTCAACTGAGACTGCTCTTCTCTGTATCACGGAGGCGCTCCGCACTGCTAAAGCTAACTCTCTCTCCTCTGCTCTCATCCTTCTAGACCTATCGGCTGCCTTCGATACTGTGAACCATCAGATCCTCCTCTCCACCCTCTCCGAGTTGGGCATCTCCGGCGCGGCCCACGCTTGGATTGCGTCCTACCTGACAGGTCGCTCCTACCAGGTGGCGTGGCGAGAATCTGTCTCCTCGCCACGCGCTCTCACCACTGGTGTCCCCCAGGGCTCTGTTCTAGGCCCTCTCCTATTCTCGCTATACACCAAGTCACTTGGCTCTGTCATAACCTCACATGGTCTCTCCTATCATTGCTATGCAGACGACACACAATTAATCTTCTCCTTTCCCCTTCTGATGACCAGGTGGCGATCGCATCTCTGCATGTCTGGCAGACATATCAGTGTGGATGACGGATCACCACCTCAAGCTGAACCTCGGCAAGACGGAGCTGCTCTTCCTCCCGGGGAAGGACTGCCCGTTCCATGATCTCGCCATCACGGTTGACAACTCCATTGTGTCCTCCTCCCAGAGCGCTAAGAACCTTGGCGTGATCCTGGACAACACCCTGTCGTTCTCAACCAACATCATGGCGGTGGCCCGTTCCTGTAGGTTCATGCTCTACAACATCCGCAGAGTACGACCCTGCCTCACACAGGAAGCGGCGCAGGTCCTAATCCAGGCACTTGTCATCTCCCGTCTGGATTACTGCAACTCGCTGTTGGCTGGGCTCCCTGCCTGTGCCATTAAACCCCTACAACTCATCCAGAACGCCGCAGCCCGTCTGGTGTTCAACCTTCCCAAGTTCTCTCACGTCACCCCGCTCCTCCGCTCTCTCCACTGGCTTCCAGTTGAAGCTCGCATCCGCTACAAGACCATGGTGCTTGCCTACGGAGCTGTGAGGGGAACGGCACCGCAGTACCTCCAGGCTCTGATCAGGCCCTACACCCAAGCAAGGGCACTGCGTTCATCCACCTCTGGCCTGCTCGCCTCCCTACCACTGAGGAAGTACAGTTCCCGCTCAGCCCAGTCAAAACTGTTCGCTGCTCTGGCCCCCCAATGGTGGAACAAACTCCCTCACGACGCCTGGACAGCGGAGTCAATCACCACCTTCCGGAGACACCTGAAACCCCACCTCTTCAAGGAATACCTAGGATAGGATAAGTAATCCTTCTCACCCCCCCCTTAATGATTTAGATGCACTATTGTAAAGTGGCTGTTCCACTGGATGTCAGAAGGTGAATTCACCAATTTGTAAGTCGCTCTGGATAAGAGCGTCTGCTAAATGACTTAAATGTAAATGTAATGTAAATGTATACATGAACATGCTGTAGGTGGATATCTAATGTATACATGGAACATGCTGTAGGTGGATATCTAATGTATACATGGAACAGGCTGTAGGTGGATATCTAATGTATACATGGAACATGCTGTAGATGGATATCTAGTGTATACATGGAACATGCTGTAGGTGGATATCTAGTGTATACATGGAACAGGCTGTAGGTGGATATCTAGTGTATACATGAACATGCTGTAGGTGGATATCTAATGTATACATGGAACAGGCTGTAGGTGGATATCTAGTGTATACATGAACATGCTGTAGGTGGATATCTAGTGTATACATGAACATGCTGTAGGTGGATATCTAATGTATACATGGAACAGGCTGTAGGTGGATATCTAGTGTATACATGAACATGCTGTAGGTGGATATCTAGTGTATACATGGAACAGGCTGTAGGTGGATATCTAGTGTATCTATGTACATGCTGTAGGTGGATATCTAGTGTATAAATTAACATGCTGTAGGTGGATATCTAGTGTATACATGAACATGCTGTAGGTGGATATCTAGTGTATACATGAACATGCTGTAGGTGGATATCTAGTGTATACATGAACATGCTGTAGGTGGATATCTAGTGTATACATGGAACAGGCTGTAGGTGGATATCTAGTGTATACATGAACATGCTGTAGGTGGATATCTAGTGTATACATGAACATGCTGTAGGTGGATATCTAGTGTATAAATGAACATGCTGTAGGTGTATATGGATATCTAGGTGTATACATGGAACAGGCTGTAGGTAGATATCTAATGTATACATGGAACATGCTGTAGGTGGATATCTAGTGTATACATGGAACATGCTGTAGGTGGATATCTAGTATATACATGGAACAGGCTGTAGGTGGATATCTAGTGTATACATGAACATGCTGTAGGTGGATATCTAATGTATACATGGAACAGGCTGTAGGTGGATATCTAGTGTATACATGAACATGCTGTAGGTGGATATCTAGTGTATACATGAACATGCTGTAGGTGGATATCTAGTGTATACATGAACATGCTGTAGGTGGATATCTAGTGTATAAATGAACATGCTGTAGGTGGATATCTAGTGTATACATGAACATGCTGTAGGTGGATATCTAGTGTATACATGAACATGCTGTAGGTGGATATCTAGTGTATAAATGAACATGCTGTAGGTGGATATCTAGTGTATAAATGAACATGCTGTAGGTGGATATCTAATGTATAAATGAACATGCTGTCGGTGGATATCTAATGTATAAATGAACATGCTGTAGGTGGATATCTAGTGTATAAATGAACATGCTGTAGGTGGATATCTAGTGTATACATGGAACATGCTGTAGGTGGATATCTAGTGTATAAATGGAAAAGGCTGTAGGTGGATACCTAGTGTATAAATGGAACAGGCTGTAGGTGTATATCTAACCTTTGCAAGTGTTACATACTGTACTTAGTACCATGGTGGTTGGATAGATTGAGTCTTTTGCAGTGTAGTCACACCTGTGGTTTCTACTTCCTACCCATCACACCTCTCAGTAGGAGTCCACACAAAACCCTGAGTAGAACACAATGCCTCAAGAGTCCTGTGTGGCTCAGTCGGTAGAGCATGGCGTTACATACTGTACTTAGTACCATGCGTCGTGGGTTGAGTCTTTCCCACTGGGGCCACCCATATGTAAAAGTAGTGGCCCCATCACACCTCTGTAAGTCGCTTTGGACAAAAGCGTCTGCTAAATGGGATATATATTATTATTATGTACCTCAGAGAGAAACACTGGGGAGTCATACCCCTTGACTTATTCCACATTTTTGTTGTGGTACAGCCTGAATTAAAATATTTTCTCACCCATCTACACACAACACTCCATAACGACTAAGTGAAAACCTGTTTTAGGACATTTTTGCTAATGCATTGAAAATGAAATACAGAAATATGTCATTTACATAAGTATTAACACCCCTGAGTCAATATTTTGTAGAGGCACTTTTGGCAGTGATTACAGCTGAGAGTCTTTCTGAGTACTGTAAGTCTCTAAGAGCTCTCCACACCTGGATTGTACAACATAAGCCCAATATTATTTTTTAAATTCTTCAATTCTGTCTAATTGGTTGTTGATCATTGCTAGACAACCATTTTCAGGTTTTGTCATAGATTTTTAAGTAGATTTAAGTAAAAACTCAGGAACATTCAAAAAAAAATTTTTTTTTTGATTTGAAACAACTCCAGTGGAGATTTGGCCATGTTTTTGTGGTTATTGTCCTGCTGAAAGGTGAATTCATCTCCCAGTGTCTGGTGGAAAGCAGACTAAACCAGGTTTTCCTCTAGGATTTTGCCTGTGCTTAGCTCCATTTCATTTATGTACTATCCTGAAAAACTCCCCTGTACTTAAAAACTACAAGCATACCCATAACATGATGCAGCCACCATTATGCATAAACATGTTGTGTCTTTGGTTATGCCGGATTAAGTGATATGACATGGCATCCTATAAAATAATTTCTCCGCAATTAATATCACCTGATTGAGCTCATCATGTTAATGTAATTAACTAGAGAGTCGGGCACCACAAAATAATATTTATAGAGCTGTTATCTTCCGAATAAACTCTTAAAGACCTAGTAATATTTTACATCAATAGCAGTCAGTATCAATCGTCATCTTAATTCAGTCTCATCTGAAAATTGTAAATTCTTTTATCTGCACGAACCCTGGCTAACAAGTTGAATCAGAAATACAAAATTGTGTTTTATTATTTATTTACTAAATACCTAACTAATCACACAGACGTACACATACACACAATTAATCATAACTTGATTACAAATTACGTCATAAAGGAAAACGTCCCTAGCGTGCAGAACAGATATGACAGCTTGTTACACAAAAGAAAAGTGTCTGGGTTTGAGTGAAAGAGCGGGAAGACTGAGGAACAAAGGGAAGAAGCTGTGCTATCGTAAATACAGTATCTTATGCATTCTAAATTCAGAAAAGGAAAATGCAATAAATATTTACTCTGAGCTGTGCTTCAGTAGGTTGGTGGTAGATGGAAGGCCGTGTTGCCAAACCGAGTCCTTTGTCCTTTGAAGAATGTCTCTGGTGGTCAATTGGATACGTTGTAGTAACGTTGTTGGGTGGTAAATGGGATATTCTGTCTGTTCCTTGCTAACCTGCGTTGCAACCAAAGCTCACGCTGATGTTGGCTTCGTTCTGTAGTTATTATCTGAATCATTCTGACATAGGACCGTCGTCCTACATCCCCGGAGCAGGAAGTTCTATTGTCGTCAAGGCTTTATATAGGAAGGGAGAAAACGGGTGTGTTACATAGTTTACAACCTCTGTCTCTTCACGTGGGCGGGTCACTAAGTGCGCAGTCTTATCTTATGAAAACCCACATCTCACATTTTAGAAGCTAAAATCACATTTCATCCCATCACAAATAATTTCATATTCAAACATTTAAATTGAACAACAATTCCATGTGAATCCGATAACTCTGATGTGTAGACTTTCCACTGTAGAGTTTATGTCATTTTATCATTGATGAGAATGTCTCAGATGACAACCGAACTGACATCATATTCATTAAATACCACCGCATGTGTTCCATTGGCCGGATTAGCAGAATATAGTTCATTTCCCCCCATCTTCTGACGTTCCCAGAATCTCTATGTTAACCAAGGGTTTTGCAAATGTAACCTCAGTAGGGTAGAGAGAGGAAAAAGGGGGGAAGAGGTATTTATGACTGTCAAAAACCTACCCCCCAGGCCAACATCATGACAAACATATGAAGAGTGGTACTCAGTAATGTGTTGCATTGGATTTGCCCCAAACATAACACTTTGTATTCAGGACAAAACATTTGTTGCAGTATGACTTGTTGCAAACAGGATGCATGTTATATTTTTATTCTGTACAGTCTTCCTTCTTTTCATTCTATCAATTATGTTCGTATTGTGGAGTAACTACAATGTTGTTGATCCATCCTCAGTTTTCTCATATCACAGCCACTAAACTCTGTAACTGTTTTAAAGTCCACATTGGCCTCATGAAATCCCTGAGTGGTTTTCTTCCTCTCCAGCAACTGAATTAGGAAGGACTCCTGTATCTTTGTAGTGACTGGGTGTATTGATACATCATCCAAAGTGTAACTAATAACTTCACCATGCTCAAAGGGATATTCAATGTGTGTTTTTTTTTTACTCATTGATTTTTTAACTCACCAATAGGTGCCCTTCTTTGTGAGGAATTGGGAAAACCTCCCTGGTCTTTGTGGTTGAATCTGTGTTTAAAATTCACTGCTTGAGAGAGGCACTTTACAAATAATTGTATGTGTGGGGTACAGAGATGAGGTAGTCATACAAAAATCATGTTAAACACTATTATTGCACACAGAATGAGTCCAGCAAGCGAATTGTTTACTCCTGAACTTGTTTAGTATTGCCATAACAAAGTGATTGAATAACTCAAGACATTTCATTTAATATTTGCTTAAATTTGAAAAATTTTGAAAAACACTCTTCCACTTTTGACATTATGGGGTATTGTGTGTAGGCCAGTGACACAACAATCATAATTTAATCAATTTTATGTTCAGGCTGTAACACAACAAAATGTACTTTCTGAATGTACTGTATAGACAGTACATCTCAAGGACTGCTATCGACCTAACATTAAAGTAAGCTGATACATGCCACTGGTCATTTTTGCAAGGATGGGTGAATATATTTTGGGATATTCTCCGGACAAACAGTACGAAAGCAGGAGAGGAGGCGGAGATGGAGTCAGATAGCAGCTGGAAATACACAAACCTAAATAAAGCCAGGCAGAGGTATGTGTGTGAGTGCACATGGCTCCATAGCTAATCTGTTTGTGAATCAACACTCAGGCCCTGGTTGTGAAGCATGCTGTGAAGCCAGTACAGCTGCCTGTGTGTGTGTGTGTGTGTGTGTGTGTGTGTGTGTGTGTGTGTGTGTGTGTGTGTGTGCGTGTGCGTGTGCGTGTGCGTGTGCGTGTGTTTTTGTGTGTGTGTGTGTGTGTGTGTGTGTGTGTGTGTGTGTGTGTGTGTGTGCGTGTGCGTTTTTGTGTGTGTGTGTGTGTGTGTGTGTGTGTGTGTGTGTGTGTGTGTAGGTGTCTAGACTTTCCTACAGTCAGTTTGGCATGCATGGAAGGGTAGGCCAGGGGCACGAGGTAGAGTAGTATGCTAAGCCATATAACCAGGGTGACTTTCATATCTGTTCCAAGATGGAAATTACCTGAAATTAAATTCAGTTCATTTAAAAAAAAATAATGAGCAATAAAATATTATAACAATTAATTCACCTCAAATTTGATCCCATGCATTGATTGGAATGGATGGAATGTACTTCCCGTCTTTTTCAGTGATTAGATATTATTGAATATTGTAGCTCAATAATTCATCCATTCTGTGGAGTATTAAAATCTGACTGCCCTTTCTAAACCTGCTCTTCTCATCTATCCCCTGCTCCCTTTGTATCTGTCCATCCTCCCTCTCCCTCTCCCTCTCCCTCTCCCTCTCCCTCTCCCTCTCCCTCTCCCTCTCCCTCCCTCTCCCCTACTTCTCTCCAGGTGCGTCTGAGGTTCAAGGAGATCCAGCGCAGCAAAGAGAAGCTGACGTCTCACGTGACACGCGAGGAGTTCCAGGAGGCCTTCTGCGAACTCTGCACGCGCCCAGATGTCTATTTCCTATTGGTCCAGCTCTCTAAGGATCGCGAGTGTCTGGACGCCCAGGACCTTCGTCTCTTTCTGGAGACGGAGCAGGGCCTGTCCCTGGCCACAGCTGAGGGCTGTTTGGAGCTGGTCCTACGATTTGAGCCCTCCAGACCAGGCCGAGAGAGAGGCTTGCTGGGGCTTGACGGCTTCGCCCGTTACCTGCAGTCTCCAGAGTGCCAGCTGTTTGACGTGGAGCACCAGGGAGTGTGTCAGGATATGAGCCTGCCCCTGTCCCACTACTACATCAGTACTTCCTATCGGTCCTATCTCCTGGATGACCAGGTCCATGGGAGGGCTGATCTAGGGGGTTTGACCAGGGCTCTTCAGGCCGGGTGTCGTTGCCTGGAGCTGGGGGTGACAGACGGCCCAGAGGGGGAGCCTCTCCTGGGGGTAGACTATGGTCCTGATGCCCACCGCCACCACCACCATCACCACCACGCCCCGGTCACCATCCGCAGTGCTCTGGAGGTGGTGAATAAGTATGCCTTCCTGACCTCGCCCTACCCGCTTCTGCTCTACCTGTGCCAGCGCTGTTCCCCCTCCCAGCAGCGTACCTTGGCCCAGCACCTGAGGAAGGTGTTCTCTACACGTCTCTACACCCCTGAGGCCCTGCCGGTCAGCCCGGTGGGGCGAGCCACCACCCTGCCCTCCCCTGAGCAGCTGAAGGGCCGGGTGCTGCTGGTGGGGAAGAAGCTACCCCCAGAAGAGGAGGGATCCGAGGGAGAGGTATCAGAGGAGGATGAGGAGATAGGGGGAGGCGGACCCTTGGCTGGCCGGCGAATGACCATACCCGGAGAGGAGGAACTGGGTGTGGTTTTAGTGGTACCCCCGCCCCCTCAGCCCAGGAGACTCCGCCTCCAACGCGAGCTCTCAGATCTGGTGAGCGTGGCAAGAACTGGAAGCCGTAGCTTCTACAACCACCGAGAAATAAGGAAACAAGGACAGCAGCACTCCCCACCCAGCACCCCCTCAACGCCGGGCACACCCTTACTCCCTGATTCGGCCTATTGGACTCTGTGCTCCCTGGGGGAGGGAGAAGCGGGCCGGCTGGCCAGTGAGAGCCCAGAGGACCTAGTAGGCTTCACCAAGCGTACCCTGACCCGTGTCCGGCCCAGCTCCGTCCGCCTGGACTCCTCCAACCCCAACCCCCAGGGGTACTGGAAGGGCGGGGTCCAGCTGGTGGCTCTCAACCAGCAGACCCCCGGGGCCATGCTGGACCTCCACAGGGGACGCTTCATCCAGAATGGGGGCTGTGGCTTCGTGCTGCGCCCGGGGGTCATGAGAGACGAGGTTTCCTACTTCAGTGCCGTGACCCAGGGGTGTGTGCCTGGCGTGCCACCTCAGACCCTCAGGGTGAAGGTGATCAGCGCCCACAACCTGCCCAAGCCGCAGGGCGCTGGGGCCAAAGGAGAGGTTATAGATCCCTACGTGGTTCTGGAGCTACATGGGGTACCAGCGGACTGCGCTGAGCAACGGACCCGGACCGCCACACAGAACCAGGATGGCCCACTGTTTGATGAGACCTTTGAGTTTCAGGTAAGAGTTCAGTCATTTATTCCTATCTTATATTTCACCTTTATTTAACCTGGTAGGCTAGTTGAGAACAAGTTCTCATTTACAACTCTGACCTGGCCAAGAAAAAGCAGTGCGACAAAAACAACAACACAGAGTCTCACATGGGATTAACATGTGTAACCTACAGATACATGTGAAAGTACAGCACGGTTCATCAACACAACCTAAGACTAAGGTCACGGTCGCCCCACAAGTTGAGTGTTCATGCACGTAAACATCTAATGCTTGCTAAGTCTAGACAGAATATGGTCTATGTTTGACCCTGTACTGATAATAATGTCGAAAACATCAGTTTCATAAGGATACTCAACAATAAGAACTATTTGTATAGAGTCTTTCCAGCTCCCAAGGACAGTTAACTACAGTATTCATTCCCATAGCGACAGACAGACAGAGCCATTGTGATTCCCCTGAGCCTTTGTGGAAGATTTAGTTATGACGACAGATGGCCAGGGCTTATAAAACATGATGTGAAACATGGGAACGGAGAGGGAACAGTTGGAGAGTTGCCTTGGTGCTGTTGACCAGTGGTGTGGCGTGCTAGGCTAGTTTGTCGTGCAGAGTATAACAATCCTTCTTTCCACTGTCTTATGTTAGGAGAATGACAGTCTCAAATTAACATACTGTACCAAAGACTGAAAAGAAAACATTAACTACAATGTTTCGAATATATTGAGCTCTGTTTTGCTCGTTAGTCCTGTGGCCTGTAACCTAAGGCTTGGTGGGGGACTAGAGGGTAATGTGGCGTGACTCCACACACACAAACACACACCCACACAGTTATGTCTTACTGTACTTGTGAGGACTTTTTGGGAACCATAACCCATAACCCATAACCCTTAACTCCTAACCCTCACCACTAACCCTTAATCCTAATTCTAACCTTAACCCAAACCCTATAAACCTAACCCCTAAACCTAAAATAGCCTTTTTACAAGTGAGGACAGGCAAAATGTCCTCTCTTCTCTGAATTTCAGTTGGTTTACACACACAGATTAATCTGACCATGTACGGGTAGATATAGTGCCTTCGGAAAGTATTCAGACCCCTTGACTTTTTCCACATTTTGTTACGTTAAAGCCTTATTCTAAAATTGATTAAATTGTTTTCCCCCGTCATCAATCTACACACAATACCCCATAATGGCAAATCAAAATCATAAAAAAAAAAATGTTTGTAATTTATTCAAAACAAAAAACTGAAATATCACATTCACATAAGTATTTAGACCCTTTACTCAGTACTTTGTTGAAGAACCTTTGGCAGCAATTACAGCATTAAGTCTTCTTGGGTATGACTTTACAAGCTTGGCACACCTGTATTTGGGGAGTTTCTCCCCTTCTTCTCTGCAGATCCTCTCAAGCTCAGTCAGGTTGAATGGGGAGCGTTGCTACACGGCTATTTTCCGGTCTCTCCAGAGATGTTCGATAGGGTTCAAGTCCGGGCTCTGGCTGGGCCACTCAATGACATTCAGAGACTTGTCCCGAAGCCACTGCTGTGTTGTCTTGGCTGTGTGCTTAGGGTTGTTGTCCTGTTGGAAGGTGAACTTTCGCCCCAGTCTGAGGTTCTGGGCGCTTGGTTTTTGCTCTGACATGCACTGTCAACTGTGGGACCTTAGGTGTGTGTGTGTGTGTGCCTTCCCAAATCATGTCCAATCAATTGAATTTACCTCAAGTGGACTCCAATCAAGTTGAAGAAACATCTCAAGGATGATCAATGGAAACAGGATGCACCTGAGCTCAATTTCGAGTCTCATAGCAAAGGGGCTGAATATTTATTTTCTATTTTTAATACATTTGCAAAAAATTCTAAAAGCCTGTTTTCACTTTCTCATTATTGGGTATTGTGTGTAGATTGCTGAGGGAAACTAGGCAGAGACACATGGGGCCCTTTTTGGAAACACATAGCGTCCATTTTGGAATGAGGCTGAGATAGAGAGAGTCCTTTCTGTTGCTGTTCAGACTGACCTCTTCATTCATGAAACATGATGCCCCATTTCCCACCCCTTGTCCACACTCCACCACAGCAGACAGTCATGATAGGATGCAGGCTACGTGTGTGTGCTTGCATGTGTGTGTGCTTGCATGTGAGTGTGCGTGCGTGTATGTATGTGTATGAATGCCTGTGTGCTTGTTTGTGTGTGTGTAGCAGTGATGGAGGGTTCTATCTACCTGAGTGGACGTAGTTATGAGTAAGAGTAGAGCCTAAAGTTCACATACACCCCTCTCTCTCTCTCTCTCTCTCTCTCTCTCTCTCTCTCTCTCTCTCTTTCTCTCTCTCTCTCTCTCTCTTTTTCTCTCTCTTTCGCTCTCTTTCTTTCTCTCTCTTTCTTTCTTTCTTTCTTTCTCTCTCACACACAGTTCACCCTCTGGGTCTCTCTCTGTCACCCACTCAGAGCCTTCGGCTGCCTAAACTTCTGTCTGTGCTCACTTCGACTGACATGTTCTCTAGTTCTTCATCCATTAACTGCAGCCCTATTAGATGGATAGTGCTCCATGCTAAAACATTAAAATCTAGACTAGCACAGACTCAGGGGTCTCTGAGTGCAAACCTTCACCCTGTCTATAATCTACAATCTCCCCCCGGTCTAGAATCCATTTCCTCTCTCCAACAGTTCTGTTTATAGGTAGTCAACATGTGGGCAGTACCATGTGGGGGATGGAGGGAGGAGCATGTTCACAACATACTGCACACAGAACTCAAAGACTCAAGTACAGGAAATAAGAGACGTATTAAAATGAAACCAATGTGAAAGAATTCAGTCATGCACACACATCTGGAAGAAGACCCACAGACTGGGGTTGAGCTGGCAAGTAAGCATTTGATTGTACTGGTATATTACGCTGTATCCTGTACTTGGATTTTATCTCAAAATGATATTCATGTCAAAGAATACACTCATACACACACATTCTAATACACGCACACTCATACAGCTGTCCTCTGGAATTAATGCCTTTAGCTGGTTCATATTGTTTGCTTCCTGTCACTAAGAGCCTGAAGACCTAATATGGTTATAACTCACAGCACAGGAAGGAACACGCACGCACGCACACACGCACGCACGCACGCACACACACACACACCATAGTGGGCTAGGTGTATGTATAAACACAGTGTGGGTTGAGATGGATAGTCTCCACCCTCTTCTCTACCCTCTGGCCTTTCTACCAAACACATTCATCATGCTGGAAGCATAGAAACCAAAGGATGGCCACTGTGTGTGTTTCTACAGGTATCTTCTCACTATCTTCATCTGCCCAGCTTGAGTTTGTGTGTGTTTGTAAGCCTACGTGTGTGTGTGTGTGTGTAAGCCTACGTGTGTGTGTGGGTGGGTGTGTGCATGGGTGCGTGCGTGGGTGCGTCCATGGGTGCATGCGTGGGTGGGTGTGTGGGTGGGTGGGTGCGTGCGTGGGTCCGTGCGTGGGTGGGTGGGTGGTTGCGTGCATGCGTGGGTCCGTGCGTGGGTGGGTGGGTGGTTGCGTGCGTGGGTCCGTGCATGGGTGCGTGGGTCCGTGCGTGGGTGGGTGCGTGCGTGCGTGGGTGGGTGGGTGCGTGCGTGGGTGCGTGGGTCCGTGCGTGGGTGCGTGGGTCCGTGCGTGGGTGGGTGCGTGCGTGCGTGGGTGGGTGGGTGCGTGCGTGCGTGCGTTTTATTGGATGTTTATGTGTCGTTCATAATTAACTACTCTCTGTGTCTCCTTTCACAATGTACATATACACAACCTACACAGCCAAAAGTCCTCCGACTGTGTGTTTCTGAGTGTTCATAGTCTTAGTTCATTTATTCCTTACCATGCGCATGGGGTTTTATTCCAATATATTTATTTTGTCTGATTAATACTGTTTGTACTGATGCCACCCAATGTGAATAAACAATTCTATATGTTTGTGTGTGTGTCAGTGTGGACATATACGAGCTCGAGCACGCTTGCATGTATGTACAGTTGAAGTCGGAAGTTTACATACACTTAGGTTAGAGTCATTAAAACTTGTTTTTCAACCACTTCTCAAATTTCTTGTTAACAATGTAACGGTTGTCGTCTGGAGATAGAGAGGACCAAAGCGCAGCGTGGTTAGTGTTCATCTTTTTTAATGGAAAACTGAACACTTCAAAAACACAAAACAACAACATGACAACCAAAACAGTTCTATCTGGTGCAGACACACAAAGACTGAAAATAAACACCCACAAACCCCAACAGAAAACAGGCTACCTAAATATGGTTCCCAATCAGAGACAATGACTAACACCTGCCTCTGATTTAGAACCAAATCAGGACAAACAAGAAACCCAACCTAGAAACAAAAAACATAGAATACCCACCCAACTCACATCCTGACCAACTAAAACAAAGAAATAACACAAGAACTAGGTTCAGAAAGTGACAAACAAACTATAGTTTTGGCAAGTCTGTTAGGACATTTACTTAGTGCATGACATAAGTCATTTTTCCAACAATTGTTTACACACAGATTATTTCACTTATAATTCACTGTATCACAATTCCAGTGGGTCAGAAGTTTACATACACTAAGTTGACTATACCTTTAAACAGCTCGTACTTTGGTATGTTCACAGAAGATGAACGTACTTTGGTGCGAAAGGTGCAAATCAATACCAGAACAACAGCAAAGGACCTTGTGAAGATGCTGGAGGAAACAGGTACAAAAGTATCTTTATCCACAGTAAAACGAGTCCTATATTGACATAACCTGAAAGGCCGCTCAGCAAGGAAGAAGCCATTGCTCTAAAACCGCCATAAAAAAGCCAGGCTAAGGTTTGCAACTGCACATGGGGACAAAGATTGTACTTTTTTAAGAAATGTCCTCTGGTCTGATGAAACAAAAATAGAACTCTTTGGCCATAATGACCATGGTTATGTTTGGTGGAAAAAGGGGGAGGCTTGCAAGCCGAAGAACACCATCCCAACCATGAAGCATGGGGGTGGCAGCATTATGTTGTGGGGGTGCTTTGCTGCAGGAGGGTCTGGTGCACTTCACAAAATAGATGGCATCATGAGGGAGGAAAATTATGTGGATATATTGAAGCAACATCTCAAGACATCAGTCAGAAAGTTAAAGCTTGCTCGCAAATGGGTCTTCCAAATGGACAATGACCCCAATCATACTTCCAAAGTTGTGGCAAAATGGCTTAAGGACAACAAAGTCAATTTATTGGAGTGACCATCACAAAGCCTTGACCTCAATCCTATAAAACATTTGTGGGCAGAACTGAAAAAGTGTGTGCGATCAAGGAGGCCTACTACCTGACTCAGTTACACCACGTCTGTCAGGAGGAATGGGCCAAAATTCACCCAACTTATTGTGGGAAGCTTGGCTACCCGAAACGTTTGACCCAAGTTGAACAATTTAAAGTCAATACTACCAAATACTGATTGACTGTATGTAAACTTCTGACCCACTGTGAATGTGATGATGAAAGAAATAAAAGCTGAAATAAATCTCTACTATTATTCTGACATTTCACATTCTGAAAATAATGGTGATCGTAACTAAGATCCTAACGAAGATAGGGAATTTTTACAAGGATTAAATGTCAGGAATTGTGAAACAGAGTTTAAATGTATTTGGCTAAGGTGTATGTAAACTTCCGACGTCAACTGTATATATGTGTCTATGTGTGATACTTTTGTGTGTCATGGACAATATAATTATAATATTATGTGCCCTGTGATGAACATATGGGGTGTATATTATATGAATGTACGTCCACCACTATGATTAAATGTTAATGTCTCAGTATGATAATATCTGTTTATAAACATCTTGCCTCACCAAAGTTGTTCCAGAGCTGTTCTCCATGACTCACCTAACCTTGTTAAATAAAGGTTAGATAAATTATGTTGGGTTATATTGGTGATGCTGTTAGATCCTATTGGAACGTTAGAGGAGAAGCACAACATTTGTTAGTTAAAACGGTCTTATTATTGTTTTAAAACATTTTATTTAATTAAAACTGATATTGTTATTTCTAGTTGAAATCATTGTCCTTTACACAATAGTTTTTTTCCAGATTGAACTAAAGGGAGATGACTAGAAAACCAATAAAACATATCAGGGAGTATGTTTACACGCACAATAACAATCCGATGTTAAACTGATTATGGCAGTAGGCTGAGTATGGCAATAGTCATGTTAACACCTTACTCTGCTTTCCTTAATCAGCGTAAGGTCAAAATTGAAGTAAGCGTACACTGATTAAAGCACCTGGTTTTCTAACCAATCTTTAGAATGATTAGGACCTGTAAAACAGCTTCATCAGAGCTCCAGCGGTATATTTGATCTGCGCATGTGCCAGCATCAGAAGCGCAAGTGAAGTGAGTTCGGAAAAACTGAAAGTATGCATGGAAATAGTTTTCATATACAAACTTTATATGTCCAAACTCAGAATCAAATAGGCTTTGCAAAAATAACATGGTTTCTGTGGTAGAATGTTTATTTTGATTGCTGATTTTCTACATTTATTTAAGTCCCATCAGGTAGCCTGATTTCAGATGTGTCCATGTAAACAGGATTAGCAGGGAAATTGTTCGTTCACGCAAAGCATGTAAATGTTTTAATTAAACTATAATATTAATCTGATTATCCGCAATAATCGTATTATTGTGTGAAGTAACCATACTCAGTGTTCTAAAACAAGCAAGAGTTGTGTCTGTGTACAACATTCGGTAACATTCCTGTGATTTTGTCTGTCACTGCACCATGGCTCATGATTGGTTGTTGTCTGTCCTTCCCAGGTGAACATGCCAGAGTTGGCGCTCCTCCGCTTCGTGGTATTGGACGACGACTACATTGGAGACGACTTCATTGGCCAATACAGCGTGGCCTTCGAGTGCCTTCAGCCGGGCTACCGCAATGTGCCCCTGCTGGGTCTGGAGGGAGACCCCTTGCCACACGCTAGCCTGTTCATCCATGTTGCCGTGACCAACCGACGAGGGGGGGGCAAGGCCCAGAGGAGGGGTCTGTCTGTGCGGAGAGGGGTGTGGCGGGGGCGAGAGTACGTGACCCTACGGAACACGGGTATTAAAGCTCTGGATGATACGTTCCGTCCCGCTAACACCCATCTCAGAGAGGCCACAGACCTGCGGGAGGACGCACAGGTGAGAGGAGTGTCAGGAGTTAGAGGTCAGAGAGTGATTGGAGGGTGTTACTCATACCTGGGTGTTTCTCACGCACTTGGTGTTTCTTTTTAAAAATGTCATTTAATTTTTATTAACAACAAATCAATACAGAGAGTACATGAGGGAACACAAGTATATATAGATTATATACAGTGGACAATTGAGCTAGGGGCGGGGCTATGGGGTACAATATCACATTACACAAGGACCTTAAGGGACATACATACGCTTATAATTCTAACAGCTTTTTTGTTAGTAGAGTATTTCATTGTCTTAAAATACAGTTCAATTTATTTTTGTAGGGTAAGAAAATGTGGGTTTTGTTTGTAAATTTACATTGTGAATATGAAATTTGGCCAAAAGAATAATGAAATGAATTACATAAAAATGTTTCAGCTGATTCCTATCATAGGTAAAGAATCCAAGCAGTTCATCTCTCCACAATAGTGTAAGACCTTCATAAAAGTGTTCAATTATAAATCTACTGATGTCTTGCCACAGTTTTCTTACATGAATACAATGCCAAAAAAGATGCAACACTGTTTCTGGGTGGTCATTACAAAAGGAGCCATTTGAGTTAATGTTTACCTTAAACTTCTTCATTTAGTGGTTGGCAGGATAATATTTATGAATCATTTTAAAGGAAACTTCCTTCATTTTGTTAACAAGTAGGTATGTGTGTGGCAACATCAACTTTTTTCCAACAGATATTATCAATAAATCCATTCCAATAAGGCATGACATAAGGTATAGATACAACATCCTGCTGAAACAAGGTTCGTATCGCTCTGTTGTTGAATGGATGAAAATATAAACAAATCTTTCCTACTGATGAGTCAACAGGGTCAACAGAAGGTAGGCTCTGAGGGTCAGGTCTTGACATGTTCCTGAATAACATAGCAACACCTGAGGGAATGGCATCTAAAACAATTGCAAAATCTTTAGGTGTTACAGGGACCTTGGAAAGTGATAAGAATTCTTTATAACTGAGTAAAAGACCCTCTGCATTTACCAGTTGGCTCACCAATAGGATATTATCTCGGAACAAATATTCTAAAAACAAAGAAGTATTTGTATACAATATATCCCGATTATTCCATATATAATATCTGTTTGGAGAAAATTTGTGTTTATAAATTAAGGACCATGACAAGAAAACCTGCCGATGAAAAGCAGAACGTTTCACTGGAACTTTGTCAATATTATAATTGCAAAACAACATGAAGTTAAGGCCACCAAAAGTAGAAAAGACATGATGAGGAATAAAATTCCAGATAGAAGTGGGTCTTCTTAGGATTGTTTTATCCAATTGATCTTAAAAGTATTATTTAAGTCCTGAAAATTCAGTCCACCATTCATTCATTCATCAGTGTTCATCACAACAGTTTTCCTAATGTAATGGGTATGGTTTCTCCAAAGAAAGTTGAAAAGCATTTGGTCTATCTCCTTGCTTATTTTACTGTCCAGATATAAAGATAGAGCATCATATGTTAGTCTAGAGATACCTTCAGCCTTGGTTATTAGGACTCTACCTTTTAAAGATAAGTCCCTCTGTAGCCATTGATTTAGCTTCTTCTGGGTTTTTTTAATAAGAGGGTTAAAATTTAGTAAGCCTCTAGACTTCTGATCCTTTGTAATGGTTATGCCTAAATATGTAAGTTCTTCTTTTACTGGAATACCATAATATGAAGGTGTCACACAATCTTTGACAGCTATGAGTTCACATTTATTAATGTTAAGATATAGACCAGACGCTTTGGAAAAGGATTGTAATCACATTGATCGATATGGGAATTTGGTTAGCGTCTTTCAGAAAAAGTGTAGTATCCTCAGCCAGCTGGCTTATAATAATTTCTTTACCAGCTATGGTAATACCTTGTACAGGACTATTGTTTAAAGAATTTGCAAGAAGTTTGGCGATCAATAGATAGGACAACCTTGCCTAATTCCCCTCTTTAACTCAAATCTAGCTGAGGTGTAATATTTCAAATTGATAAAGCTGTTACTATTTGCATATAGAGTCTTAATTAATAGCCTTACAGAAAAAAATCCCCAAAGCCAAGTCTCTCAATGGAGTGGAAGAGGAACTGATGCTTTACTGTGTCAAATGCTTTATAAAAATCTAAAAATAATATGAAGCTATCCTCAGTTATCAGGTCTGAGTAGTCAAGTACGTCTAATACTAGTCTGACATTGTTAGAAATATGTCTGTTCCTCATGAAGCCAGACTGTGTTTCATCAATGATTGCATCCAGGACTTCTTTAATTTGTTTTGCAAGTAGTAAGGCTAATTTCTTGTAGTCATTATTAAGAAGACAAATTGGACGCCAGTTGTCGATGAGCAGCACTTCTTTTTTAGGCCTAGGTATCAGTGTTATTAACCCCTGACTCATTGTAGGAGGGAGAACATTGTTTTTAATACTCTCTAAAAGACTTCAAATAGGAAGGGAGCTACTTGTTCAGAAAATGATTAGTAAAATTCTGATGCAATTCCATCAACACCTGGTGATTTATTGTTCTTTAGATGTTTGATAGACTCTATAATCTCTTCAACTTTGATGGGTTCATCACACTGTTTAGATTCTATATCACTGATAGAGTGAACATTATTCAGTGAGTTAAAATACATATCGGTGGATTCCTGACAGTACATAGAGCTATACAATTTTCTGTAAAAATTGCTACAGTAATTAGCGATTCACTTTTGGTCATCTGTAATAACACCATCAATGTTTAATTTATGGATAGTGTTATTTTTAGAGTGAAATGTCTCAAGTCTAAATAAATAGGATGAATTCTGTTCTCCCTCCTCAATCCATTTTTTCCTAGATCTAATAAAGGCTCCTTCTGCTTTTAATCTATATATATTATCCAGTTTATTTTGTAACTCAATTAGTTCCATCTTCTCCTCCCCCGAGAGGCCGGCTGGGGACCTCTGAGAAAGGAGAGTTATCTTAAAGATCACCTTTTCCTCCTCAGCTCTTCTGGTCTTAAGAAGATTACTACCATATTTTCTAAGGTATTTGGACACCTCACATTTAAAGAGCTCCCAGTTCTTGCAATAAGATTTTTCTTCACAAGCCCTTTCCCAAAAGTGTGAGAGCAGATCTTTAACCTCAAATTTAACTATATCATTATTTAATAATGAGATATTTAGCTTCCAGTAGGATGCTCTACCAAGGATAGTATCAGGGGTAAATATTTTGATATCTATGTAAATGGGCCTATGGTCTGTGAGGGGAGTAGTACAAATATTTGTAGTAACACACTCACTATCAATACATTTGGATATAAGCCAAAAATATATTCTGGATGGTCTGGAACCTGTTTTGTTACTTCAAGTGAATGATCTGTTGGCCGGAAACATCTCTCTCCATATATCAGTAAGATCAAACTTTTCCATAAAAAGTATTAAACCCAAATTCTGCTTGGTTGGCCTACCTGGGGGCCATCTATCAGTTGAATTATCTATAGTAATGTTAAAGTCCCCTCCTATCAATAATAACGAATTGGGAAATTTAGTTAACCAATGAAGTATACTGTATGTTTCTATAGATTAAAGCAACTCATCATTCTCATGTTTGGTGTTGTACCCGTAGAAGTTTACAGTAATGAGTGTAATGTCATTGTAACTGATCACAAGACAAATAAAGTGACCAAAGGGGTCACATTCCGAGTGTGGTATATTACCACCAAAGGTTTTTTTCATTGACACCAGCGGAGCATTCAGATCCATGGGAAAGCCTAATATTGTTGCCCCACTGCGATCTCCCGAAGTTGGCATTAGCCGAAATTGAGTGAGACCCTTGAAAAAAGCAAAAATCTGTTCGAAATTGTTTAGCAAATACAAATAAGGCCTTGCGCTTCACATTGTTTCGTAACCACCTAGCATTAAGAGAAACTATAGACAAAACGTAGGAGCAGTGAACCTAAACGATAGGGAACCAAGATCTGTACCATTTAAGTCAATTTAAAGTGAAAATAGCTTATTTCATAAACTTTGAGCTAGACGTTCCCTGGCTTTGAAATTCAACTCAACTGAAAATGATGTTCAAAACCAAACCAAGGGTTCTGTTAAGAGAGACTAAAACCCTCTTTAGTGTAATCAGGAACTGTTCTGAGAATTAAAATAGAAAATAATCATTTAAATAAAAGGGTACCTACTATTTTAAGTGCATATGAAAACTGATCATAAAAAAATTGAATAAAAAAATGTTTTACATATACATGTTCCTAAGACCTGTTTCACTTGGAAACAAGTATCAATAACTAAATAGAACAACAACCGTGTAAAGTCATAGCAGACCTGTATGCCCTTTAAAACAGTATCTTAGTTACTGTATAAATCAAAAATAAATACAGCTTTCAGTCTTCTTCATAAGTTTGTAAACAAAATAGGTCTTCTGGTCATACAAGAACAAAGTAATAAATTGAAATATCTGAGTATTCCGAAAAATAGTCAGTTGTTAGGTAAACAACATAAGGAAAATGAGAATACCATGGCTGAAACCATCAATCTGTTCCTTCTGGTGAGATTTTAGGGAGGAATATGGATTTCTGAACCGTTGATGAAGCCTCGTCCTCCGACGAAGTAAGCAGCCTTTCCCTCATATCGTGCTATCTTGATCGTTGGCCACAACTTGTTCCTTCTTGCTATGTCCTCCGGGCTGAGATGCTTGGCGAAACGCATACCATGGCTCTGAAGGAAGGCGTTCTTCCTAGCAGCTTTCCAGACAGCATCCCTGTAGAATCTGGCAGCGAAGAGGATGAGGATACCCCTCGTTCTTGAATCATTTTGCTGTTGCTTCTTGCCGAGGCGATGCACAACGTCGATGGTATCACCAACTTTGTTCTTCTCTGCAGGCATAACTTCTTGGCAGATGCGGATAGCCTCTCCTCACATCTTCATTCTCCACCTCTGGCAAGCCGTAGAGTCTCAGGTTCCATCTTCTTGTGTATTGTTCCAGATCAGTGAGACGTCTATGGTAGACATTGTTATTCTTTTCCACCTTTTCCACACTTTTTTCAACTTTTGCCACTCTCGTTTTCACTTTTCACCACATGCAATCTCCACAGTCTTTTTCAAGCATTCGATAACCATGGTGTTCGCGCCTACCATTTTCTCAATGGCGTCACACCTGGAGTTGATGAGTAAGGAGAGGGTAGCCACGATGTCAGAGTTCATGTTGGGTTTTTTGGAGGGTGGAGGTTTGCACGGAGTAACCGGTAAAGAGGGGAATTCGTCATCTTCAGCATTCAACAGCATGATATTATCCACAGGCCAAGCGTAGTTATGGCAGTTGTCTATAAGCACGTTTCTCTCTTGTTGATTAGCAATAGAACGACTAACTTCTTCCTTTCTTTTTTGTCACGACTTTGCCATGGAAATGCCAAAATAAATGATCCAATTATCATTCCAGTCACAGGAACGGTCTTATATCTTGAACAAATAAAAACAGTAATAGTAATGACTGTAAACTTCTTCTTTTTTCACAATCTTTCTGAGGTTTGGTACGGAGCTCGGTAAAAAAGGGTCTGTTCATGTCGCCATCTTGGCACCTCTTCCTCACGCACTTGCTGTGTTGCGAAGAAGTTCCTCTTCTCCATGTAGTATGGACTTGCTCACATTCCCTTATGGATTTACCACTTGTCTGTTCCTTTTAAAGCCATGCAGAGAAAAGCAATATTTCAGAACTGAGGTCAATTGAAAAATATCAGACAGTGTTGTAATGTACTGTATAGATAACCCAAGATATAAAATATATATACAAAATTTATTTAAAGCCCCCATGCAGTCTTTTTAGTGCAATTTTTACATCATCATTGTATGTCTAATAAATCACTGTATGTGTTTATTTCATGAAAATAACTCCAAATGTATTTTTTGAGCATTTATTTCCCTGAGCCTCCTTTTGAAATGCTCAGTCTGATCGTGTGTGTCATGTCTTATTATGTCTGTTCCTGTCCTTTCTCTTCACTCTGTCTCTCTCTGCTGGTCTTATTAGGTTACCTTCTCTTTCTCTCCTTCTCCAGCTGTTCCTCATCTCCTCTAACTAGCTCATTCACCCTTTCCCCACCTGTTCCCTTTTTTCCCTCTGATTAGGTCTCTATTTCTCTCTCTGTTCCTGCTACTTTCGGTGTCAGATTCTCGTTTGTGTTTCTCATGCCAGAAGCAAGCTATCGTCTCGTTTGCTTCCACCTAGTCCTATCCTGTCGGAGTCTGCCTGGCAGGTGCATCCTGCACTCTACTAACTATCTTTTGTTCCATTGACAACGTCGGAAGAGGATCTATGCCATTCCTGTTTTTTCATTAAAGAACTCTGTTTCTGTTAAAACCGCTTTTGGGTCTTCACTCAAGTACATAACAGAAGAATCTGACCAAGAATGGACCCAGCGGCTCCGGACCCTTTTACTCCGCCGTCGAGATCCAGGGAGCGATGCTAGGCAGACACGAGGAGGAATTGTCTGCTGCTCGACATGCCGTTGAGACCCTGGCCGTCCAAGTCTCCGACCTCACAAGACAGGTTCACCAACTCCACCTCGATCCACCGCCCACTTCCAGGGTTTCCGAGTCTCCGGAGCCCAGGATCAATAACCCGCCGTGTTACTCTGGGGAGCCCACTGAGTGCCGCTCATTCCTCACTCAGTGTGATGTGGTGTTCTCTCTCCAGCCCAACACTTACTCCAGGAGCACAGCCCGCATCGCCTACGTCATTTCTCTCCTTACCGGACGGGCGCGTGAGTGGGGCACGGCAATCTGGGAGGCGAGGGCTGAGTGTATTAACCAGTATCAGGACTTTAAGGAGGAGATGATACGGGTTTTTGACCGTTCTGTTTTTGGGGAGGAGGCTTCCAGGGCCCTGTCTTCCCTATGTCAGGGGAATCGATCCATAACGGATTATTCTATTGAGTTTCGCACTCTCGCTGCCTCTAGTGACTGGAACGAGCCGGCTTTGCTCGCTCGTTTTCTGGAGGGTCTCCTCGCCGAGGTTAAGGATGAGATTCTCTCCCGGGAGGTTCCTTCCAGTCTGGACTCCTTAATAGCTCTCGCTATTCGCATAGAGCGACGGTTTGATCTTCGTCGCCGAGCTCGTGGAGGGAGCTCGCGTTCTCCGTTGCCCCCTCTCCGCATCACAGCCACCTGCTGCATCACTGCCACCCTCCTCCGCCGGCTCGGGTGCTGAGCCTATGCAGCTGGGGGTATCCACATCTCGGCCAAGGAGAAGGAACGGAGAATCACCAACCGCCTCTGTCTCTACTGCGGCTCCGCTGGTCATTTTGTCACCTCATGCCCAGTAAAAGCCAGAGCTCATCAGTAAGAGGAGGGCTACTGGTGAGCGCAACTACTCAGGTCTCTCCTTCAAGATCCTGCACTACCTTTCCGGTCCATCTCCGCTGGACCGGTTCATCTGCTTCCTGCAGTGCCTTGATAGACTCTGGGGCGGAGGGCTGTTTTATGGACGAGACCTGGGCTCGGGAACATGACATTCCTCTCAGACAGTTAAGGGATCCCACGGCCTTGTTCGCTTTAGATGGTAGTTCTCTCCCGAGATTCAGCGTGAGACGCTGCCTTTAACCCTCACTGTCTCTGGTAATCATAGCGAAACCATTTCTTTTTTAATTTTTCGTTCACCTTTTACACCTGTTGTTTTGGGTCATCCCTGGCTAGTGCGCCATAACCCTTCTATTAATTGGTCTAGTAATACTATCCTATCCTGGAATGTTTCTTGTCATGTGACCTGTTTAATGTCTGCTATCCCTCCTGTTTCCTCTGTCTCTTCTTCACAGGAGGAGCCTGGTGATTTGACAGGGGTGCCGGAGGAGTATCACGATCTGCGCACGGTGTTCAGTCGTTCCAAGGCCACTTCTCTCCCTCCACACCGGTCGTATGACTGTAGTATTGATCTCCTTCCGGGAACTACTCCCCCCCGGGGTAGATTATACTCTCTGTCGGCTCCCGAACGTAAGGCTCTCGAGGATTATTTGTCTGTATCGCTCGACGCCGGTACCATAGTCTCCTCCTCCTCTCCCGCCGGAGCGGGGTTTTTTTTTGTTCAGAAGAAGGACGGGTCCCTGCGTGGATTATCGAGGGCTGAATGACATAACAGTTAAGAATCGTTATCCGCTTCCTCTTATGTCTTCAGCCTTCGAGATCCTGCAGGGAGCCAGGTTTTTCACCAAATTGGACCTTCGTAACGCCTACCATCTCGTGCGCATCAGGGAGGGGGACGAGTGGAAGACGGCGTTTAACACTCCGTTAGGGCACTTTGAATACCGGGTTCTTCCTTTCGGCCTCGTTAACGCTCCAGCTGTCTTTCAGGCACTAGTTAACGACGTCCTGAGAGACATGCTGAACATTTTTGTTTTCGTTTACATGGACGATATCCTGATTTTTTCACCGTCTCTCCCGATTCATGTTCAGCACGTGCGACGCGTCCTCCAGCGCCTTTTGGAGAACTGTCTTTATGTGAAGGCTGAGAAGTGCACTTTTCATGCCTCCTCTGTCCCTTTTCTCGGTTCCGTTATTTCCGCTGAGGGCATTAAGATGGATCCCGCTAAGGTCCAGGCTGTTATTGATTGGCCCGTTCCTAAGTCACGCGTCGAGCTGCAGCGCTTTCTTGGCTTCGCGAATTTCTATCGTCGTTTCATCCGTAATTTCGGTCAGGTGGCAGCTCCCCTCACAGCCCTTACTTCTGTTAAGACGTGCTTTAAGTGGTCCGTTTCCGCCCAGGGAGCTTTTGATCTTCTCAAGAATCGTTTTACATCCGCACCTATTCTTGTTACACCTGACATCTCTAGACAGTTTGTTGTTGAGGTTGACGCGTCAGAGGTGGGCGTGGGAGCCATTCTTTCTCAGCGCTCCCTCTCTGACGGCAAGGTCCATCCTTGCGCGTTTTTCTCTCATCGCTTATCGCCGTCAGAACGTAATTATGATGTTGGTAATCGCGAACTGCTCGCCATCCGCTTAGCCCTAGGCGAATGGCGACAGTGGTTGGAGGGGCGACCGTTCCTTTTGTCGTTTGGACTGACCATAGGAACCTTGAGTACATCCGTTCAGCCAAACGACTTAATGCGCGCCAGGCTCGTTGGGCTCTGTTTTTCGCTCGTTTCGAGTTCGTTATTTCTTATCGTCCGGGCTCTAAAAACACCAAGCCTGATGCTTTATCTCGTCTCTTCAGTTCTTCTGAGGTCTCCACCGACCCCGAGGGGATTCTCCCTGAGGGGCGTGTTGTCGGGTTGACTGTCTGGGGAATTGAGAGGCAGGTAAAGCAAGCACTCGCTCACACTCCGTCGCCGCGAGCTTGTCCTAGGAACCTTCTGTTCGTTCCCGTTCCTACTCGTCCGGCCGTTCTTCAGTGGGCCCACTCTGCCAGGTTAGCCGGCCACCCCGGCGTTCGGGGTACGCTCGCTTCCATTCGCCAGCGTTTCTGGTGGCCCACTCGGGAACGTGACGCGCGTCGATTTGTCGCTGCTTGTTCGGTCTGCGCGCAGACTAAATCTGGGAACTCTCCTCCTGCCGGCCGTCTCAGACCGCTTCCCATTCCCTCTCGACCGTGGTCTCACATCGCTTTAGATTTTATCACCGGACTGCCTTCATCAGCGGGGAAGACAGTTATTCTTACGGTTGTCGATAGATTCTCTAAGGCGGCTCATTTCATTCCTCTCGCTAAGCTCCCTTCTGCTAAGGAGACGGCTCAGATCATTATCGAGAATGTTTTCCGAATTCATGGCCTTCCGTCAGACGTCGTTTCGGACAGAGGCCCGCAGTTCACGTCTCAATTTTGGAGGGAGTTTTGCCGTTTGATTGGGGCTTCCGTCAGTCTCTCGTCCGGCTTTCATCCCCAGTCTAACGGTCAAGCCGAACGGGCCAATCAGACTGTTGGTCGCATCTTACGCAGTCTTTCTTTTCGTAACCCTGCGTCTTGGTCAGAACAGCTCCCCTGGGCAGAGTACGCCCACAACTCGCTTCCTTCGTCTGCTACCGGTCTATCTCCTTTTCAGAGTAGCCTCGGGTACCAGCCTCCGCTGTTCTCATCTCAGCTCGCCGAGTCCTGCGTCCCCTCCGCTCAGGCTTTTGTCCAGCGTTGCGAGCGCACCTGGAAGGGGGTCAGGTCGGCACTTTGCCGTAATAGGGCGCAGACTGTGAGGGCCGCTAATAAGCGTAGGACCAAGAGTCCTAGATATTGTTGCGGTCAGAGAGTATGGCTCTCCACTCAGAACCTTCCCCTTAAGACAGCTTCTCGCAAGTTGACCCCGCGGTTCATTGGTCCGTTCCGTATTTCTCAAGTCATTAATCCTGTCGCTGTGCGACTTCTTCTCCCGCGCTATCTTCGTCGCGTTCACCCGGTCTTCCATGTCTCCTGTGTTAAGCCCGTTCTTCGCGCCCCCGCTCGTCCCTCCCCCCATCCTTGTCGAGGCGCACCTATCTACAGGGTTCGTAAGAGATTTTGGACATGCGTCCTCGGGGCCGTGGTCATCAGTACCTAGTGGATTGGGAGGGGTACGGTCCTGAGGAGAGGAGTTGGGTTCCCTCTCGGGACGTGCTGGACCGTTCGCTGATCGATGATTTCCTCCGTTGCCGCCAGGTTTCCTCCTCGAGTGCGCCAGGAGGCGCTCGGTGAGTGGGGGGGGTACTGTCATGTCTTATTATGTCTGTTCCTGTCCTTTCTCTTCACTCTGTCTCTCTCTGCTGGTCTTATTAGGTTACCTTCTCTTTCTCTCCTTCTCCAGCTGTTCCTCATCTCCTCTAACTAGCTCATTCACCCTTTCCCCACCTGTTCCCTTTTTTCCCTCTGATTAGGTCTCTATTTCTCTCTCTGTTCCTGCTACTTTCGGTGTCAGATTCTCGTTTGTGTTTCTCATGCCAGAAGCAAGCTATCGTCTCGTTTGCTTCCACCTAGTCCTATCCTGTCGGAGTCTGCCTGGCAGGTGCATCCTGCACTCTACTAACTATCTTTTGTTCCATTGACAACGTCGGAAGAGGATCTATGCCATTCCTGTTTTTTCATTAAAGAACTCTGTTTCTGTTAAAACCGCTTTTGGGTCTTCACTCAAGTACATAACAGTGTGGGTGTATCCATACACATTCAAATATATTTACATACACAGCCCTGATTGGCGGATAGGATCGTCTAGAGCAGGGATGCTTAAACTTTTGCTTTTGGTCGGCCAAAACATATTCTGAAGGGTTTACATTATTTATTTAGAAATATAGGTCAACAATAGCTTTTTAGGGTCTTGAAACAATAGCTTTTTTTGAAAGTAATCATGAAATTACACTTCAAACATTACTCAAATCATAGCCATATTACTTGACACCTATGATTACCAGTCATTTGTATTTCAAATTTGACCATTGTAGCATAGAAACTGCAACAAAGTTTCTATATTCATAAGGCTTATAACATGAATATGTGCAGGGACCCTTCTTGCATTTTGGTTGCCCCCCCCCCCCACCTCATGGGCAAAACATTTTAGTGGCCCCCCTCTTGGCAGAGGAGAGAAAAATGGGCAGCTTTAAAACTCATTTCATGCTATTCTACTCATTTTGCCATGAGATGGAGAGGCAATTTAGCAGTTTTAATGCTAATTTCCTGCAATTCTACACATTTTGCCATGACTTATGCCATGTTAATACGATATCTGAGTGAGAGTGACTAACAAAATCAATGGGGGCCACCTGGAGGTCACGGCCCCTGGGCACGGGCCTTGAGTGCCTGGTCAGTAATTCGGCCATGATTACTATAAGGTTTAGATAGCTGGCTAGACGACTGTAACTTAACAGTCAACAGTAAGTTGAGACCCTGACTGACTTCCTGTCACGATCATCGTAATAACATTCGGACCAAAGCGCAGTGTGAAATCGGTCCGACATTTTTATTTGAAGTGAACCGCACAAAAAACAATAAACGAACAAAACGTGACATTCCGGAAAAACAAGATCCCACAAAACACAGTGGGGAAATGGCTGCCTAAATATGATCCCCAATCAGAGACAACGATAAACAGCTGCCTCTGATTGGGAACCATACCAGGCCAACATAGAAATAAACACACTAGGTCACCCACCCTAGTCACATCCTGACCTAACCAAACTAGAGAATAAAAAGGCTCTCTATGGTCAGGGCATGACACTTCCTATAAATATATATATATCTTTAGGGGGCCCCTAGTGGTCCTGACGGGCCAAACGTCGCCCAAGGGCCCCAGTTTTGTCGGCCCTGCTCTAGAGCCTACCCCGCTTCCCCTTTTAAAGTAAGAGGATACATATGCAAATAAAATATGACTGGTTCATTGGTCAGAATAATCCGATTGTGATGTCATGATCTGGGCCAAAAACCATCCCACCTGAACAGGCTGAATTTCCAACCATTATTTTCAAACAGCTCTTACACAAAAAGCTAAATATTGAAAATTAACAAATACATTTGAATACATTTTCCTGCCTGAACAGATAGTGGCGATGTGCTGTTGTGTTATATTTAGCCAGTGTTGAAATATGGTCTGTTATGCAGGAGTTTTGGAGGAGTGTGATTTGGGCTAGAATAGATTGCATGACTGCGCTGAAATAAGACACTACCTGTGAGTTCCCTGTGGGGTGACGTGAACTTTGTGAGAGGGACAGAGAGAGGGAGTGAGAGTAATGAAAGAGAGGGGAGAGAGGTGGATAGAGAGAAAGAAGGAAGGAGAGAGGGAGTAGGTTGAGGAGGATTACACGTTAGTCTATAAATAACAGAGGAGAGAGAGAAGGCATAGACCTGGTTACAGCACGGACCAGCTTATCTCCACATATACACACTCTCTCTCTCTCAGTCTCTCTCTGTCTCTCTCTGTCTCTCTCTGTCTCTCTCTCTGCCATGTGTCCAGCTGTATTCTCATCTGCCACAGTCTGTTATTATTCATCATTTGTCTCCCTGCCCGCCCGCCCGCCCACACACACACACACACACACACACACACACAAAGCCCCCCGCCCCCCTCACACCCAACCCATTCTGTCCTCAGGAGGGCTATGCTATGGTAATCACCAATGTGACTGCTGGTCCAGTTGCGGTGCTGCCAGGTGGAAAATGGCCTCAATGTTTTGGCAGTGTGTCTGATCTCAGTGGAGACCTCTGACCGATCCCAGTATACTCCCTCCCTCCCAAACACATTAGCTAGTACAGTAGATGTCTAGCATGGATGCTTTAATGTCTATTCTCCTCCGTGACCCTAGCACAGGTTTTAGGGGTTCAGTTCAAGTAATAAGGGGTTCACCCAAGTGCCTTACTTGATTTAGATTAACCTGAACCTGACCAGAGATTTCCCTGACGTACTCACAGACAATAGGAGAAGGAAATGTTCTGTTTTAATCTGTGCTTGACATTATCTAGGTGTGAGTTTAAGCCTCATCTGACGTTGTGATTTCATCAGGGTCAGATGTTTTTCAGGTCACGTGGACCTGACTATAATATACCTATAATACACTGCATCTCTCTCTCTTTCACTCTCTCTCTCTTTCACTCTCTCTCTCTCTTTCGCTCTGTGTCCTGTTCCATCCAGAGTGCAAGTGTGAGTTTCAAAGAGCAGTGTGGACTCCCCCCGGTGGCAAAGCTGAAGCAGTGCATCCAGAGCCTGGCCACACGGTTGCAGACCCCAGAAGGGCCCCCGGGGGCCAGCATGACCCTGAGGGATGGCTACCCCCACCTGGAGGCTCTGGGCAGCATCACCGAGGTCACGCGCAAACTACTGAATCACTATGATACGGTAGGAGGGAGAGAGAGATATGTATCAATATTATAATATTATTGGAGTACATATATGTAGAGAGGGAGAGTAATTAAGACACTTGAAGCTATAGGCATGTGTTCATTCACACACCTATGTCTTCGGGCACATGCTTACACAGAAGTAGGGAGAGAGAGGCACACATGCACAAATACCGTTTTACTCTCCAGCTGTGTTTCTTCCCACTCTGTCTCTGCCAGTATTAAATCAGGATGCCTCTTACCCACCTGCACTCTATCTCTCATTACTCCCCCTCACACACCACAACCAACCAGAGAAACAGAGAGAGGGAGGGTGAGAAGGGAGAGGGACAAAGAGGAAGAGCTATTTCTGTGGCAGCATATTTGTTCAGTGTGCTCTGTGTATGTTAGATGTTTGTCAGCCTCGCTCTCTGTATGTATGCGTATCTAGGGCCAAGCTAGCCCAGCAGGTCAGTGTGACACACAGACAGTTGGTCTGAGACCCAGACTGTAGCCCCTCCAATGTCTACATCACACCCTCAAACCTCCATCACACGTGGCCTTAGTCATCACGCTCTCTTCTTCCCTTCAGAGTTAGAGTCAGGAAGGACATTAGTCTGTATATAACACAGTGTGCTGCTCTTTCATAAAAACATATTCAGTTTTTTTCCCATACATTTTTCATTCATTTGTATTATAGAACTTGTGTGTCTTTACACCAGTGGAGGCTGCTGAGGGGAGGTCGGCTCATAATAATGGCTGGAATAGAGCGAACGGAATGGCATCAAATGATGTGTTTGATGTATTTGATACCATTCCACTCATTCCGTTCCAGCCATTACCACAAGCCCGTCCTCCTCAATTAAGGCGCCACCAACCTCCCGTACTGTACAGAATATACCTGCCACCATTTAAGGCCCGTATCTATCTGTGTACGTTTTTGTGTGTATGACAATCTTTATTTCCATCTGTCTATTGGTTGGTCTGTTGATCTGTATCTGTCTGTCTGTCCAGAGGCTCATCCAGTGTCTGTCTTTGTCTCTCTTCCAGATGATCTCGGCCAAGAAGCAGCTGATCGAGAATGCAGACGCTGTGCAGGAGAGGATGGCCCAGGTGCAGAGAGAAGGTGAGAGGAGAGGATGGATGGACAGAGGGAGGAATATCAAATATTTGTCTGGGAGGAAAGGGGTAAATAATGGCTGGAACGAATATCAAACTAATAACTAACTTTTTAGAGATCAAGTGGTCTACTGAAGTGTGATTGCAGAGCTCCGTCTTGTGATGTTATTTATACGCCACAGTCCCCAAGAGGGAGAGAGATGAACTGGAAGTGCTATATAGGAGAAATGGAGAGAGGAAAATCAATGGTTTTCATTTACCATACCAATACACATAAACCTAGTCCAGACTTCAGTAAACACAGTGAGCCTATAATTTGCCTTATGAGGAGAGAAATCGTCGGACATAGAAAGAAAACTAAATACAATGAGATTTCATTGAATTAAGTTTTATGATTGCAAAGTTTTTCCAACATGGTGACCATGACATTGGTCAGCTTACTGCCGCATGGCTCTGCTTCCTGCTACCTGTTGCCTGCCTTGGCCACAGCTCTAACTATCAGTTGAACTGGATCTCTTTCTCCTGTCCTGTCTTCTCAGGAATGGCGTTCCACGAGGAGCTGCCCAGGCTGGGAGAGAAGGAGGGGCTGAAGGGACACAAGCAGAGCAAAGCCCTGGAGAGTTTCACCTGGAATATTACTGTACTGAAGGTACACACACACACACAAACACATACACACACACACACACACACACACACACGTGATACAATAAACTCGATACAATAAACATTATTGTCACCAAGGGGGAAATTGTCTTGGAGACAAAATAAAATTGTCTTGGAAACAGTTTTACGCTTTCTCTCTCTCTCTGTGTCTCTCTCTCTGTGTGTCTCTCTCTCTCTGTGTGTGTCTCTCTCTCTCTCTCTCTCTCTCTGTGTCTCTCTCTCTCTGTGTGTCTCTCTCTCTCTCTCTCTCTCTCTCGACAGGGGCAGTGTGATCTCCTGCGCAGTGCCAAGGTAGACTCTCTGGATGCTCTGAGACAGTTGGCCCTGGCCTGTGAAGCCTGTGGCCTCACCTCCACGACCTCCTCCTGCACCTCTTTTGGTCCCTCTGATCTCTTCTACACCTCCCACAGCAGGTGGGGCAACTCCCAGGAGAGGAGAGGAAGCACCCAGGAGAGGAGGGTGAATACCCATGGCAATGGACGAATATGACACCCCCCAACCTACCAGAGAGAGGGAAGGGGGATAGAGGGAACGAGTGGATGAGATGGTGACAACCCCTCAAATCCCAAACTGTCAGAGAAAGGGAGGGTGGGGAGAGAGAGAGAGATGGCGAAAGAGAGCAGAGTTGGAATGGTCTAGAGTAGAGCCCAGAGCCTATACCTTTATCCAGAGTAGTAAGACTAGTGAAGAATCGTTGCGGTAATTTGACGGCTTACTTTGTGTTCATCCGTGGAAATACATTTGTGCTTATTTAAGTCGGGCACTTGAATATAACGCTCCTACAATTTACTTCAATGTTTTTTCTCCCTAAAAAGGGAGTTGTGATTGTGAAAACACGTTGTTCTTAGGTAAGAAACCTTTGCTGTGGAGAGGACGAGTGAAGAGTCTCTGTCCTTCTGAACCCACCTAATTGATCCCTCGGGAGGATGTGATGTCACGCTGTTGATGCCTTGAGGGCCCGTCTCACCATGGATACCACAGGGGGTTGAGTGACAGGTGACCCTCCCAGTGTCCCACCGACACAGCTACTGTTACACCCAGCCCCTCCCTCCTTCCTTCCCCCTCTTTATCTCCTTCACCCAGAACCCTCGGTACATGGAGTGTTTTGAATGTCTAGCCTGTCTTGGAAAAACAATGGCATCCATGACAGGCTAGACATCCAGACAGGCTAGACATTGCGTACCCCTCTCATCTTCCCTGAGAGACCCCACCAGGTATCCTTTCCTGAGAAGATGGGAGGAGGCAGATGTGTTGGTAATTTTACATGAGATGGCTTTACCCTGCTTCAGGCTACTAAGTCCTACCTGAGACCATCCACAGGTGTCAGATTGCTTGGAGCTAACAGTGTCACAGTATCACAACATCACAGTAAGGTCTGGAAGACAACCTGAAGACAACCTGAAATAAGAGGACCCGTTGAGTGTGATTGATTGATTATTTGATTGTGTTTAAAAGGCTTCATTGATTAGTTGGGCAGCAGGTCACCTAGTGGTTAGAGCGTTGGGGCAGTAACCAAAAGGTTGCTTGTTCGAATTGAATTCCTGAGCTGACAAGATGGAAAAAATCTGCCGTTCTGCCCTTGAGCAAGGCAGTTAACCCCCACAGCAACTGCTCCCCGGGCGCCGAAGACGTGGATGTCGATTAAGGCAGCCCCTCACACCTTTCTGATTCTGAGGGGTTGGGTTGAAGGCATTCAGTTGTGCAACTGACTAGGTATCCCCCTTTCCCTTTGATTGATAGACGAGTATTACCCTACACACGGATGTGGTTGGCATGGCTGTGTTGCTATGAGGGAGGGGGCCCTCTCTCTGTGTATTGACTGAAAGTATGTGTTGGGTTTGTCCCAACTTAAAAACTCAATCAGCAACAGTAAAGGACTCTGACAAAGAACTACAAAAATGGCGCGACTAGATGCTACTACATCCTTGGTGTGCTTATGCTGCTTGTGATGGTCGACTGTGGGACATGGATGCCATTGTTTTTCCAATGTTAGATTTGTGCTATTAAGGTAGGTAAATACTTCATGTAATTTATATTTTACTGTGTCATAGCACCCTTTCTCTACCAGTGGTGGCTGGTATCACTTTAAATCGGAGGATGGGCCTCCACTGCTCTCTGCCTTTCCTACCACCTGTGATCCAAACACAGCAAGAGGCAGAGGCCCCCAACACAACAATATTACACCCAGCGCTGAGAGAGCACTATAGGGGCCTGGCATCAAAGAGACATAGACAGTAGAGATAATAGAGGATCTTACAATGAGGGACATTTTCATCACAAGGCGAGAATGGAATGAATGGAAAGTATTCCCCCAGGAACAACAGCAGAGCACAGGGTCTTCTGGGGCTCTGAGGTCAACGTACCTACCGTCTGTCATTCTACAGTCTGAACAGCCATTTCAACACACACAGCAGTAAGGTTGGAGGAACATTTACATTCGGCATAGAAAGGATAATACTTAACATAGGTTCTTTGATGCTTGCAGTGGACAACCCATATTGACCTGCCTCTCTCCTTCTCTTGGATGGATTGATTCATTATCATCTGTTGCCTCCTTCACCAGCCCACCTCCACACATCTATCTTAAAGGCGCTGCATGGTCAATCCGACGTCTGCATTGACCATGCAGCGTTGACAGTGATATGGCCTCTGCAGAAGTCAGAGCCAATTTAGGCTTGATCCGAAAATGTGGTTGGAGGCTTCGTATGGAGGGTGTGACGCAGTCACATAGCCTCCAGAGGCACGCAGAGGCCAAATCAAGCTCCGTAAAGCATCGCCGTGCACCTCTCAAATGTTGTAACAGTGAGGAGGGCTCTGTATACTGTAGCTCCGCATTGACCTGATTGGTTGATGGTAGGTGAGGACGGGAGGTCCTGCAGAGACACAAACTCACTTCCTTGACAACTTCCTCCACAACAGCTCTGCGCTGCTTGGCAAAGTGCAACAAGTATGAATGACCTGACTTCTGCAAAGGCCATATCAAGGTAACCAGAAGGTTGCAAGTTCAAACCCCCGAGCTGACAAGGTACAAATCTGTCGTTCTGCCCCTGAACAGGCAGTTAACCCACTGTTCCTAGGCCGTCATTGAAAATAAGAATTTGTTCTTAACTGACTTGCCCGGTTAAATAAAGGTTAAATGAAAAAATAAAAAAATAAAAAGGTAAATGCTGCACGGCCAATCAGACGTCAGAATGACCATGCAGCGCCTTTCAGGTCATTCATACTTGTTGCACTTCGCCGAGCAGCGCAGAGCTGTTGTGGAGGAAGTTGTCAAGGAAGTTTGTGATTCTGCAGGACCTCCCGTCCTCACCTACCATCAGCCAATCATGTCAATGCGGAGCTATACGGAGCCCTCCTCACTGTTACAACATTTGACAGGCGCACAGCAATGAGGAAGGTCACTATACTATAGCTCACTATACTCAACTGGTGTGTTGATGTTTTTTTGCAGTATTGAAAAATAAAAACATGAAATAAATCCTCTAATCCAACAGCACTCTGGTCCAACACCACAGTGCTTTAATTTACTATACTGTAGTTACTCTCTTTAACCTGCGTCTGTCTTAAACCTTGTGGTGGTGTTTGACTTACAGTCCTTACAGCGATGTGTTTAGGTTATGTCTGCTTCCCAAATGGCACCCTATTCCCTACATAGTGCACTACTTTAGTTGTGCATTACTTTAGTACTATATAGGGAATAGGGTGCCATTTGGTAAACACTCTGTATCTATCTGTGTATGCTATCTTCTCTGACCGACCCTTCAAACAAATCTTTGTTTCGTTCTGTCTGCGTACGCAAATGTTTTTGTAATAACAAATATACAAAAAAAGAGTATTTATTAAAGGTGTTGACGAGTGTGTTTTGAAACCAATACATATTATATTAAATGGACGTTGCTTTTATTTTGAAAAGCTAGTTTGTTTTCTATCTGATTGACCAAATGTAACAGTTGTACCCTTAAATGACTAAATAAAACTATTTTATTGACCATTTAATCCCCTCGTCTTCTTTCTTTTCTGCCATCTAATCATTATCCAATCATCACACTGGATCTCTCAGAATATAAGCTATAGTGTTTATGAGCCTACAGATGCATTTAGAAGGTATTGGATCTGAGCCTTGATTTTGATGGTCAGTACAAAATGGAAGGAGATGGCTGTCGTTTTACGATCCCGTAACCAATTGTGTATGTTTTTGTGTTATTTGTGACTTATTTTGTACATAATGTTTCTGCCACCGTGTCTTAAGACCAAAAAGAGCTTCTTGATATCAGGGCAGCGATTACTCACCCCGTACTGGAGACATTCTTCTTCAACTAGTCGGACAGGAAGGATTTACTCCAGACACACGACAAGGCCCTCATCCCCATCATTCGCAGGAGGAAAAGACGGAGGTATCGTGGACGATGGTCTGGGTGCCTTGTCGGGATCCATCGCCGAGAGGGTAATCTACCTTTACCATCAGTCCTATTAGCCAACGTACAATCAATTGATAATAAAATAGACGAACTACGAGCACGTATATCCTACCAACGGGACATTAAAAACTGTAATATCTTATGTTTCACCGAGTCGTGGCTGAACGACGACATTATTAACACAGCTGGCGGGTTTTAAGCTTTTTCTGCAGGATAGAACAGTGACCTCTGGTAAGACAAGGGGTGATGGCCTATGCATATTTGTAAACAACAGCTGGTGCACAAAATCTAAGGAAGTCTCAAGGTTTTGCTCACCTGAGGTAAAGTATCTCATGACAAGCTGTAGACCACACTATTTACCAAGAGAGTTTACATCTATATTTTTCGTAGCTGTCTATATACCACCGCAGACCGATGCTGGCACTAAGACCGCACTCAATGAGCTGTATACCGCCATAAGCAAACAGGAAAATGCTCATCCAGAGGCGGCGGTGGCCGGGGACTTTAATGCAGGGAAACTCAAATCAGTTTTGCCTAATTGCTGTCAGCAAGTTAAATGTGCAATCAGAGGGGGAAAAACTCTAGACCACCTTTACTCCACCTTTACTCCGCCCTCCATTTGGCAAATCTGACCATAATTATATCCTACTGATTCCTGCTTACCATCAAAAACTAAAGCAGGAAGCACCAGTGACTCGGTCAATAAGAAAGTGGTCAGATGAAGCTGATACTAAGCTACAGGACTGTTTTGCTATCACAGACTGGAATATGTTCTGGGATTCTTCCAATGGCATTGAGGAGTACACCACATCAGTCACTGGCTTCATCAATAAGTGCATAGATGATGTCATCCCCACAGTGACCGTACGTACATACCCCAACCAGAAGCCATGGATTACAAGCAACATCCGCACTGAGCTAAAGGTTAGGGCTGCCTCTTTCAAGGAGTGGGACTCTAACCCGGATGCTAACAAGAAATCCCGCTATGCCCTCCGACGAACCATCAAACAGGCAAAGCATCAATACAGGACTAAGGTTGAATCGTACTACACCTCCTCTGATGCTTGTTGGATATGGCAGGGTTTGCAAACTATTACAGACTACAAAGGGAAGCACAGCCGCGAGCTGCCCAGTGACACAAACCTAGTAGACGAGCTAAACTACATCACTGGGACCAAGCTTCCTGCCACCCAGGACCTCTATATCAGTTTGTGTTAGAGGAAGGCCCTAAAAATTGTCAAGGACTCCAGCCACCCTGGTCATAGACTGTTCTCTCTGCTACCGCATGGCAAGCGGTACTGGAGCACCAAGTCGAGGTCCAAAAGGCTTAACAGCTTCTACCCCCCAAACCATAACACTCCTGAACAGATAATCAAAGGGCTACCCAGACCCCTCTTTTACGATGCTGCTACTCTCTGTTTATGATCTATGCATAGTCACTTTAACTCTACTTACATGTACATATTACCTCAATTACCTCAACTAACCAGTGCCCCATACATTGACTCTGTACCGGTACCCCCTGTATATAGCCTCGCTTGTTATTTTACTGCTGCTGTTTAATTATTTGTTACTTTTATTTTCAATGTTTTACTTATCTATTTTTTACTTAACACTTGTTTTTATTTTTTCTTAACTTCTTAAAGCATTGTTGGTTAAGGGCTTGTAAGTAAGCATTTCACTGTAAGGTTGTAAGCATTTCACTGTAAGGTTGTAAGCATTTCACTGTAAGGTTGTAAGCATTTCACTGTAAGGTTGTAAGCATTTCAAGCATTTCGCTGTAACCTGTTGTATTCTGTGCATGTGACAAATACAATTTGATTTTATATGATTCAGTAGTGGTTAGGAATAATAGTGGTGTAGTTCGCCAGGACAGCCGGTAGGAGGAGATGTTTATCTGGAGAACAAGGAAAAATCGCTAAATGGCAACTGCACTGAGCCTGTTCCTCAGTTTGTCTATGGTCATCAATTATTGAACACATTATTGAAGTTCTCTAGGGGGAGACATTGTCACAGCAGAAAAATATGCACATCGTGTCACCATCCTATAATGTATAAATGGCATTTTATGCTTCAAAGGTAGACTAATATTGTTGAGTCCTACAACAAGTATTAACACCATAATAAGTATAGGGCCTGATGTCATGGAATGTCTTAGAATTTATAATGCGCTCTGATTTCTCTATCTCTCGCCCTCCCTCCCTCTCTCTCTCTTTCTGGCCCTGCATACTGGACCATGTCTCAAGGGTGTGTGTGCAGCAGACGGTAGGTGATGGAACTCTGTGGTAGTGGAGGAGAAAACATGACAGGCCTGTCAGTTCCTAATGCAGGGGAACATCTGGCTGCTGCTGCTCTCCCCATCACTACCCCCCCCGACCCCCCCACACACACACACACACACACACTAACAAACAGAAACACTCTCACACACACAGACTCTACCATCACCACAGGGCCCCAGGCAGGGTCATTTAGCCTGGGGGGCCACTAGGGGCCATGGTCAGGCACATGCATGCACCAATAAAGCTCTACCTGTGCAGAGCACATGCCCCTTCCGGTCTCCAGTGCCCTTTTAGGTGGTGGTATAATTTTGGTTTGACGTTGTTGTTCTGAAACCACAGCCCGCAAGTCATCATTAAATTCTCTTATATGCTTCAGAATCAAAAAGTTGCTCTTCTTGATTGTTGACCAAGGACCATTCATGAGCACAAAGGACTGTGTGCATATCCAGATTAGTGACCAGAAAGAATTTCCTCCAGTTTTTCCTGGAATAAACTGATAGGTCTACATTTATCATCCATATAAAATACAGTTTATCTACTACTGACTCATCTTTACCAGAACTATAATAGGCTACCTGGCAATTTTATTGATACTTTTCATAATTCAGATAGGCCTAATTTAGGTGGTTCTGGCGATGTGTCTAAAGATAAGCAGCTGTAACATGGCACTGACTTCAGTATTATGGAATTACAATGTAACATATTCTGGTGAATTTATGACTATATTTGTGAGGAAGAACATTGCTACCTGGCTAACAAAAGCACTCTGCAGGCAGGGCGCTCTCCAAAGTGATGGCACGGTGCAGTAGGAACATGCTTTCCTTCAGATACTGCTGCCTAGGCTACAGGATTTTGCTTGCTCGGACTTCAGCGAAGTGACATGATATATCCCTAATTATTTTATTTGACTTTATTAGGATCCCAATTAGCCAACTCCAATGGTGAGTCTTTCTGGGGCCCGACACATAACAAAAAAGTATTTACAGACAAAAGTCTTTCAAATGTACATGCATTTGAAAACATTAACATGTAGTGTGCGTGTGTTTTCATCTATCAGTTAAACATACATGTCAGTACAGACACACAGCAAATAGGTCACATGGGTCACAGGCATAATGCCTGAGGTGTTGCTTTATTCGTTTTTGAAACCAGGTTTGCTGTTCACTTGTTCTACATGAGATGGAAGGGAGTTCCATGTGTGTGTGTGTGTGTGTGTGTGTGTGTGTGTGTGTGTGTGTGTGTGTGTGTGTGTGTGTGTGTGTGTGTGTGTGTGTGTGTGTGTGTGTGTGTGTGTGTGTGTGTGTGTGCGTGTGTGTGTGCGTGTGTCAGTGCTGTGTGTAAATTGAGTATGCTAACAATTAGGGATTTCCAACACAAGTGATGCAATCAGTCTTTCCTCAATTCTTAGCCAAGAGAGACTGGAAGGTCTATTATTGATATTAGCCATCTGATTACAAAGATGAGGAAGACGAGCCGCTCTGTTCTGGGCCAGCTGCAGCTTAACTAGGTCCTTCTTTGCAGCACTTGACCATATGACTGGACAATAATCTAGATAAGACAAGCCTGCAGGACTTGACCACATGACTGGACAATAATCTAGATAAGACAAGCCTGCAGGACTTGACCACATGACTGGACAATAATCTAGATAAGACAAGCCTGCAGGACTTGACCACATGACTGGACAATAATCTAGATAAGACAAGCCTGCAGGACTGGCTTTGTAAAGTGTTGTGTCAAAAAAGCAGAGCATCTCTTTATCAAGGACAGACCTCTCCCCATCTTTACAACCATTGAATCAATATGTTTTGACAACGACAGTTTACAATTTAAGGTAACACCAAGTCATTTAGTCGACTGAACTTGCTCAACTGCCACACCATTCATTACCATATTCAGCTGAGGTCTAGAAATTAGGGAATTATTTGTACCGAATAGAATGCTCTTCATTTTTTAATGTTCAGCTTGATATTGGCTGCTAACATGAATGACTAAGATGAATGATTTTCAGCTCCAAATGCAGGTGTAACACCAGTATATATATATCTTGTGCTATGAAAATGCATCACAGCCTATGGTTGTAATGACAGGCTACATTTGCACAGGGATTGTGTGCACATGTTCACATGTCTGCATGTGCGTGTGTGGGGTTGCACATTTTGTGCCACTACTTTTTGGGGAGAGCGGGTCAAAAGGTTTCAAAACCACTGGAACACATGATAGTGGCAACAAATAGAGTTGGGTTGGATATAATAACAGTAGGCTACAGTATTTCTTACAATCTTCTATTTTGGCTGGAATTGGGTTGGTCATTGTTAATAAATGCAGCATTTATTCAAAATAGTTTTGCTGCTTTCCCGTCTTCTTGTATTAAGTGCTCAACATGTCTGTGACCAAGGTTGCTGAAACATTATTGGGGGGGGTGCCATTTATTTTTGTTTGAGTATATGCCAACCTCAAAATTGCTGTGCATGGCCCTGTCCATGGTGGGACTGGGGCCTCAGAGACAGGCAGCACAAGAGAGAATATGGGTAGTCATTTTTTTAAAGACATAGTGAAGTATAATGTGTTGGATTATCCCATGCAGCTCTGATGCCTGAAAAAACCTTGTTCCAGGCCTAATGTTAACTCCTATGTAGGCCTATGTGCCAATAGGCCAGTCTAATAAAATAGGGAATGAAATAATCTGAAGGTTGGTGTGAAAATGACAAGGAATGTTCAACTGTAGTCTATTTTGAAACGTTTATATCTGCATTCTAGCTTCATCAAACGTTACAAGGCGCTAACAACGAACCTACTACCAACACATGCAAAACATCCCCCAATCATATTCTATATGTGCCGTGCAGCGGGCTATTGACATGGAAAGACGAAGCGAGCCGTTAAAGCAGAGCGCGAGGCTAGAGCTGCGCGTCACACACCGCGCTAATAGCCCCCATTTATTCTAGCTGCCTCGCGCCTCAGGGGAGGACAGAGAACCACTTGTGGTTTAATTACAGGCTTCCAGGAGAAACAATTTCAGCGTGATTGAGGTAAGGCAAAAAAGATCACCCTTAAAAGTCTGTAAATTGCATCTTATGTGTCCCTCTTTTAACTACAACAAAAGACACGTTGACAATAGCACCGCATGTTTCCCTAGTAGTGAGCTGTCAATGACCGATTACCAGATCCATTATCTGGGCTGCATTAAAGATGGCATGATTGAGGAGTGACGGGGAGGCTTTGATTGAAAAGTTTCTCAGATAAAGTTTCCTTCAAAGCAGTAGTTTATTGAACCTTGTGATGTTAATTAACCTCATCTCTTTCTCCATCCTGCTTTACTTCTTGTCAATCTTCCCTGATAGTTTTCCCTCTCCATTTGAGCCAGTTTTTCCTTTTTCTGAATGTCACTTTTAGAATGATATCCACCCTGATAGAGTAGACCAATCAAACAATCAAAACGACACTGGGTGTACCAGCCTCACAGCCACTTAAACTAATCAAAGTAAGGCATCTAACTGGACAGATTTATCCCAGCCTCTCTTCTGTCTGCCCTGTGTCAGCTACATGAGATCCCCCAGTCTCATCTGAATAATGACATCATCTGTCTATCTACCTGGTGATGTACACCCCACAGTGAGTGACAAAGACAAGTCCCCATTTCAATCCCAAAATCATATTCTATTGTGTGAGGAGACAGAATGAGCATTGGGGAGTGAATCGTCTCTGAGGATTGCCTGTGAGCATGGGTTTTGCATCTCCCTGACCCCTCCCCTTCCTAGGTGCGTGGGCCACATCCCTACTGAATCTACGATATCTGTGCAATCAGACACCACACTGAGAGATATTGTATTATAATCACTCTCATTCACATGCTCTGCCCAGCTCTCTTTCCTCTGCTTTTATCCCCCTGGATCCTTCATTATCACATCCCTCTCTCTCTCTCTCTCTCTCTCTCTCTCTCTCTCTCTCTCTCTCTCTCTCTCTCTCTCTCTCTCTCTCTCTCTCTCTCTCTCTCTCTCTCTCTCTCTCTCTCTCTCTCTCTCTCTCTCTCTCTCTCTCTCTCCATCTCTCTCTCTCTATCTCTCGCTCTCTCTCTCTCTCTCTCTCTCTCCTCTCTCTTTCCATCAATCCTTCACTCCCACTGCCCTTACCATCAGTCTGTCTTTCTCTTTTCCCTCATCAGCTCTTCTCTCTCAGTCATCTCTTCTTCCTACTTGCTGTTTTCTCCTGCTGTTTTTCTTTAACATGTATATCTGTGATACTTCTGAAAGTGTTTTTCCTCTACCAGGTCTTACATTAGATTTTTTATGATGGTGGAAATGTCTCTTTCTATCAAACATTTATTTCTGGCTTTCTTTTTTTTCTCCCAATTATCTCTCTCTCTCTTTATCTCCCACTTCCCTCTCTCTCTACCTCCCACTCCCCCCCCCTCTCTCTCTCTCTCTCTCTCTCTACCTCCCACTTCCCTCTCACTCTACCTCCCACCCCCCTCTCTCGATCTCTCTACCTCCCACTTCCCTCTCTCTCTACCTCCCACTTCCCTCTCTCTCTCTCTCTCTCTCTCTCTCTCTCTCTCTCTCTCTCCCTCTCTCTCTCTCTCTCTCTCTCTCTCTCTCTCTTTCTCTCTCTGTGTGTTTTGTGGAGATACTGTAGGTAGTGGCTGTTGTTAATGGCCCATGCTGCTTTAATTGCATTGCAAATGTTACAAACGGGGTTCTGACTGTGCGCTTAATGAACAGGTACCACTTCATGATTATGGCAATCTTAACCCCCTCAGGCACCACACACTCACACACACCACACACTCACACACCACACACACACACACACACACACACACACACACACACACACACACACACACACACACACACACACACACACACACACACACACACACACACACACACACACACACACACACACACACACACACACACACACACACACACACACACACACACACACTGTCCTTGGTCCCATGTATGTACAGACAAAGGCAATTTGAATGGGGCCTCTGCAGGATACTGGTAAATTAAAGAGATGAACCGAGAGAGAAAACAAAGGAAGATGACTGGTCCCCCTGGATTCATTGTGAATGATGAACTGGAGAAATGATTGCCGGTTAGTTTATCTGGCAGCGAAGCTTCATTTCATGTGTGTGTCTAACTTGTCACATCTTATCACACGTGTCATCATCAAGTCTGAGTCTTCATATTTTCACCCCAGAAAACTCCCTTTTCCTCCTCGTGTTTAGGGGTCATTCTATCTACCAGATTATTCAGTCGCCATCCTCCTCTTTCCCCCCATCTGTTGGGTCTTGTCTGTCCTGAGGCAGGGAGTCAGAAACGCTGTCTTCACAGACCGTCACCGCTAATACAAGATGACAGCTAAAGGCTTAAAGCTCACACACACACTCACTTTCATACACACTCACATTCCCACATGCTCACACACACACTCACACTCACTCTCACTCTCATACACACTCACATTCCCACACGCTCACGTGTACACACACACTTTTATGCCAGTCAATGCCAAGAGTGTGCAAAGCTGTCATCAAGGCAACGGGTGGCTACTTTTTGGTTACTACAGGATTTCAAATGTGTTATTTCATAGTTTTGACTGGTTCTGTATATTTTGTTATGTCTACACCAAAGATATCTTCTCCAGAATTCTGCCTGAGTAGGAGGGGATTATATTTGGGCACAGAATGGGGGAATGTGGTAGAGGCATGAAAGCAGATCACAGGCTAGTGGTAAGAGGTGAGAGAGACACAGAAAAAGACTGCAGGCAGGGCAGTGCACTAGGAGCCGCCAGAAAGACAGACCCACAGCTCTGATCAGCTCGGCTCCCATCTGCTCTGATCAGCTCGGCTCCCCTCTGCTCTGCTCCCCTCTGTTCTGTACTGATCAGCTCGGCTCCCCTCTGTTCTGATCAGCTCGGCTCCCCTCTGCTCTGCTCCCCTCTGTACTGATCAGCTCGGCTCCCCTCTGCTCTGCTCCCCTCTGTTCTGATCACCTCGACTCCCCTCTGCTCTCCTCTGTTCTGATCAGCTCGGCTCTCCTCTGCTTTGCTCTCCTCTGCTCTGCTCTCTGCTCTGCTCTGCTCTGCTCTCCTCTGCTCTGCTCCCCTCTGCTCTGTTCAGCTCGGCTCCCCTCCCCTCTGCTCTGCTCTGCTCTGCTCTCTGCTCTGCTCTCCTCTGCTTTGCTCTCCTCTGCTCTGCTCCCCTTTGCTCTGATCAGCTCAGCTTTGGTTGTTAACATATCTGGCCCCTGTAGCAGCCTACAGAGAGAGAGCTACAGACATGCTCAACGTGAGCTCCTGATTTATTTATTTATAATTTTGTTTTTGCGCTAGCTAGCTACACAACAAAAACCTAGCCAGCAGGTTAACAAGCTAGCTAGACATATTGAGCAAGAACAAACCTAGCAAGGGGAGTTAATACAACTACCGACCAAACTGAGTGAGTAAACCTGTCTTCAGGGCCTCCCAAGTGGCGCAGTGGTCTAACGCACTGTATCGCACTGCTAGCTGTTACACTAGAGATCCTGGTTTGAGTCCAGGATTAGTTGCAGCTGGCTGTGACTGGGAGACCCATCGGGCGGTGCGCACAATTGCGATGTCCAGGTTTTTAATTTTTATTTATTTCACCTATATTTGACCAGGTAGGCTAGTTGATAACAAGTTCTCATTTACAACTGCGACCTGGCCAAGATAAAGCAAAGCAGTGCGACACAAACAAGAACACAGAGTTACACATGGAATTAACACACATACAGTTAATAATACAATAGAGAAAGTCTATATACAGTGTGTGCAAATGAGGTAGGATAAAGGGGGGTGGTGAGGCAATAAATAGGCTATAGGCCATAGCCATAGTGGAGAAATTATTAAAGTATGACAAATTAAACACTGGGGTGATAGATGTGAGGAAGATGAGTGTGCAAGTAGCGGTACTGGGGTGCAAAGGAGCAAAATAAATAACAATATGGTGCTGAGGTAGTTGTATGGGCTATTTTCAGATTGGCTATGTATAGGTGCAGTGATCTGTGAGCTGCTCTGACAGCTGGGCCTTAAAGCTAGTGAGGGAGATATGAGTCTCCACCTTCAGTGATTTTTGCAGTTCGTTCCAGTCATTGGCAGCAGAGAACTGTAAGGAAAGCCGGCTGAAGGAGGAATTGGCTTTGGAGGTGACCAGTGAAATATACCTGCTGGTGCGCTTGCTGCAGGTGGGTGCTGCTATGGTGACCAGTTAGCTGAGATAAGGCGGGGCTTTACCTAGCAATGACTTATAGATGACCTGGAGCCAGGGGGTTTGGCAACGGATATGAAGCGAGGTCCAGCCAACGAGAGCATACAGGTCGCAGTGGTGGGTAGTATATGGTGACAAAACGGATGGCACTGTGATAGACTGCATCCAATTTGCTGAGTAGAGTGTTGGAGGCTATTTTGTAAATGACATCGCCGAAGTCAAGGATCGGTAGGTTTGTCAGTTTTTCGAGGGTATGTTTGGCAGCATGAGTGAAGGATACTTTGTTGCGAAATAGGAAGCCGGTTCTAGATTTAATTTTGGATTGGAGATGCTTAATATGAGTCTGGAAGGAGAGTTTACAGTCTAACCAGACACCTAGGTATTTGTAGTTGTCCACATATTCAGTCAGAACCATCCAGAGTAGAGATGCTGGACGGGTGGGTAGGTGTGGGCAGGGATCGGTTGAATAGCATGCATTTAGTTTTGCTTTCATTTAAGAGCAGTTGGAGGCCACGGAAGGAGAGTTATATGGCATTGAAGCTTGTCTGGAGGTTAGTTAACACAGTGTCCAAAGAGGGGTTTAGAAGTATATAGAATGGTGTTGTCTGCGTAGAGGTGGATCAGAAAATGACCATCAGCAAGAGTGACATTATTGATGTATACAGAGAAAAGAGTTGCCCGAGGTTTAAACACTGTGGCACCCCAATAGAGACTGCCAGAGGTCCGGACAACAGCCCTCCGATTTGACACACTGAACTCTGTCAGAGAAGTAGTTGGTGAACCAGGCGAGGCAGTCATTTGAGAAACCAAGGCTGTTGAGTCTGCCGATAAGAATGTGGTGATTGACAGAGTCGAAAGCCTTGGCCAGGTTGATGAATACAGCTGCACAGTATTGTCTCTTATCGATGGCGGTTATGATGTTATTTCGGACCTTGAGTGTGGCTGAGGTGCACCCATGACCAGCTCGGAAACCAGATTGCATAGCGGAGAAGGTACGGTGGGATTCGAAATGGTCAGTCATCTGTTTGTTAACTTGGCTTTTGAAGACCTTAGAAAGGCAGGGTAGGATAGATATAGGTCTGTAGCAGTTTGGGTCTAGAGTGTCTCCCCCTTTGAAGAGGGGGATGACCGCGGCAGCTTTCCAATCTTTGGGGATCTCAGACGATACGAAAGAGAGATTGAACAGGCTAGTAATAGGGGTTGCAACTATTTCGGCAGATACTTTTAGGAATAGAGGGCCCAGATTGCCTAGCCCTCCTGATTTGTAGGGGTCCAGATTTTGAAAAATGCTTATTGAAATTCTCAATTATCGTGGATTTATCGGTGGTGACATTGTTTCCTAGCCTCATTGCAGTGGGCAGCTGGGAGGAGGTGCTCTTATTCTCCATAAACTTTACAGGTTAGGGGAGGGTTTGGCCGGCAGGGAAGGTCTTGTCCCATTGTGCACTTGCGACTCCTGTGGCGGGCCGGGTGCAATACACGGTTACCAGGTGTTAGGTCATAGGTGTTTCCTCTTACACATTCATGCGGCTGGCTTCCAGGTTAAGCAGGCATTGTGTCAAGAAGCAGTACGGCTTGTTGTGCTGGGTTGTGTTTTGGAGGACGCATGGCTCTCGACCTTCGCCTCTCCTGAATCCGTATGGGGCTGTAACTACCAATTGGATTCCACGAAAAAGGGCAAAATATTTTTTTTAAACAAAACAAAACAAAAAGAATGACAAAATAAATAAATAAAATACGTCTTCTGTTTTTTTGTGTGAAGATTTCATTCTTTTTGCTGTGTTTTGTGCTAATTTAGAGCTAGCTAGCAACAGCAGCAGACAAACAAAAATGGTTGTCATGGCAACACAAAACAGAGCAGCAGCAGCAGTAACAGAGTCCACAGGCACCATGCTCCAGTCCATTCACTACTCCCCAGAGGCCAAAAATGACAATGAGGAAAGCTTTTAAACAGAAACTACTAAGGTGAAGGCCAGAAACACTTTTCTCAGACCTATACAAAAATGATGATGTGATTAATCTCATCTATCTCACTAACCAGCCAAAGGCATGGCGCTCAGCAGTCTGCTCTCACTACCCATCCATAAAGAAAGAGGGAATCTGTAATGGGTGGAAGCTGAAAGTCAAAAAGACAGACCACCCTGACAGCACCCTGACAATCAACCTCTACAAGACTGGGACTGTCGTGGTGCAAGGTAACCTTAGGTTGTTTGAAACAGACTTTCAGACAATGAAGGACAGAGCGGAGAGAGAGAAGCACCCCACTAGTGGCACTCCATCCCACAAGAGAAACTCCAACAGCACCACTCTCACCCCCACTATCCCCACCCAAAAAGGCACATCCAGCACCTCTCTTCCCACAATAGTGGAGGACACGCCCCAGGAGGAGAGCAACCCTCTCAGTGCAAAGCAGGCTCTGGCCCTCCTTACCACCATTGCTGCAATGAGGGATGAGTTCATCAGACTGGAGGGGGAGGTGGTTCTGCTTAACAGAAACCAGACATCCACACGTTAGAGGAGCTCCTAACCAAGGTGAGGACAGAGCAGGACAGCAGCCTTGCAACACAGCTGAAAGAGGTCCAGCAAGAGAGAGAGTGAGAGAACTGGCTGATCTAACAAAAGAGGTGAGAGACCTCCAAAAAGATAGGCAGAGCAGTAATAAGGAGATGACACTAAGAGAGGAGCTGCAGGAGAGAGAGAGAACAGAGGACAGGCTGCAGGAGCAGCTAGATCACCACTCTATGGCCTGCCCTCACACAGCAGAGGAGCCCACTTCAGCCAGCTAGGCCTCCCCAGCCCTGCCTGCTGCACACCTCCCCCAGCCCACAGAACAGCCTCCCACTGACAGCGGCACCGGCACAGACCAGCCACACCCCAGCTTCAATACCCACCAGCCCCCACTCTACCCCCTCCAGTCCAGAGGAAACACTGGCTGACAATGTCCTGTTGACAGAAGAGAGGACCCAATGGCGCCGGAGGGGATGGCTGCCATTTTACGGTCTCCTAACTGTGCTATTTTGTTAGTTTTATCCTCAAAAAGTTATACAGCTGCACCATGGAGAGCATCCTGACCAGTTGCATCACCGCCTGGTATGGCTACTGCTCTGCATCTGACTGTAAGGCACAACAGAGGGTAGTGTGTACGGTCCAGTACATCACTGGGGCCAAGCTTCCTGCCGTCCTGGACCTATATACTAGGGGGTGACAGAGGAAGGCCCTAAAAATTGTCAAAGACTCCAGCCCCCAAGTCATAGATTGTTCTCTCTACAACCGCAGCAAGTGGTACCGGAGTGCTAAATCTGGGGCCAAAAGGCTCCTTAACAGCTTCTACCCCCAAGCCATAAGACTGCTGAACAATTAATCAAATAACTACCCAGACTATTTAGATAGTCTGGGTAGTTATTTGTTTTTACACTGCTGGTGCTCGCTGTTTATTATCTATGCATAGTCACTATACAAATGACCTTGACTAACCTGTACCCCCGCACATTGACTCGGTACCCGGGACCCCCTGTATATAGCATCGTTGTTGTTATGTACATTTCCTGTGTTTTTTTTTTCTTCTCCAAAATCTAAAGAATAAACGCCAGCCACTCCTGGGACTGTGCCCTGCGACCCAATGTACACCTGGCCCACCATCCCACCCTCGATCTGGACTGTCTCTATGACCGTGTTCACCTGTACAGGGAAACACTCCGTATCCAGACTCTCAAGGACGTCGCTTTAAACCGCAGCCCGACCTCTCCACCCAGAACAGCGGAGCTCTGAGATCACAGAAACATCACCCCGGACAAGCACCCTGGACCCCCCCAGCCAAGGCCACAGCACCACCAGCCTCAATGCCCACCACAGCCAGCGCAGCACAGATCACCCCAGCCCATTTTCAGATCCACCCAGACGAGGCCTACACCGCCCCCCCTCCACCACCGCAGACCCACAGCTGGAGGAGCCACAGCCCGGCAGGCAGAGCTATGCCCAGGCTGTGAGAGGAGCAACTGGCCCAGCCCCCACCAACCAAATGAGTGACATTAAACACATGATGAGTCTACTATGCTCACATGTGATAGGCCGAGGGTCATGGATGCTCACATGTGATAGGCCGAGGGTCATGGTAAGATGAGCACAAGAACTCCACCATCCTCACACTACATCCACCCATGTGGCATGACACAAATGCTATCTTAAATGATAAACAAATATAATTTGCATAATACGAGTTTACGTTAATTGAAAAATCCTATTTTAAAAGTACTTGTTCTTCTAATTTTGAAGAAAATACAGTCATGAAATACCTTTTTAACGGAATTTACAAGGATTGAAGTCCTCTGCTTTTGGGCTAAAAAGCAGAAACCTAGACTTCCTGAAAGAAATTCATGATGTTGATATTGTAGTACTACAGGAAACATCCACACTAGGTTATAGGGAGATAATTGGACCATCCACCAAATTAAAAGGAATCACACAGGGCAGAGACTCAGGGGGAATGCTAGTATGGTATAAATTGGAACTAACTATAGGATAATTCTTTATCTGGTTAAAAATCAACAAGGAGTTTATCTTAATAGATAAAACGTCTTCCTCTCAGAGTACATCCCCCACTCAGAGTCAGCCTACTTCAATGAAGAGAGTTTCTCCATTCTGAGGGGGAGATTAGTCACTTTCAGGCCCAAGACAACGTACTGGTCTGTGGAGACCTCAATGCTAGAACAGCAGAAGAACTAGACACTATTAACAGTCATGGGCATAAACACCTACCGAGAAGCAACAACCTTTCTCTCCCCACATACCCCCCCCAGAAACAATTATGACAAAGTGAAACTAAATTAGAGCACTGCTCCTGAAGGTCTATCGAACACTGGCAATGGTAGGCTAAGAGGGGACTCTCTTGGTAGGTACACCTACAGCTCTTCCCTTGGCAGCAGTACTGTAGACTATTTTATCACCGACCTCAACCCAGAGTCTCCCAGAGCCTTCACAGTCAGCCCACTGACACCTCTCTCAGAGCCTTCACAGTCAGCCCAATTACACCTCTCTCAGAGCCTTCACAGTCAGCCCACTTACACCTCTCTCAGAGCCTTCACAGTCAGCCCACTTACACCTCTCTCTGTGCCTTCACAGTCAGCCCACTGACACCTCTCTCTGAGCCTTCACAGTCAGCCCACTTACACCTCTCTCTGAGCCTTCACAGTCAGCCCACTTACACCTCTCTCAGAGCCTTCACAGTCAGCCCACTTACACCTCTCTCTGAGCCTTCACAGTCAGCCCACTGACACCTCTCTCTGAGCCTTCACAGTCAGCCCACTGACACCTCTCTCTGAGCCTTCACAGTCAGCCCACTTACACCTCTCTCAGACCACAGTAAAATCACAGTGTATCTGAGAAGAGTGGAACCCAACCATGAAGGATCACTGCCCAATAAATTGCATAGTACTAAACAGGCTGGAGTGCAAACAGTACAAAACTACCAAAAACCAATTCGTGGCCAAAACATACAATCTCTCCTGGACAACTTTTTAGCCTTAACATTCTCCTACTGCAATGAAGGTGTACATTTGGCCGTTTGGAACATAAACCTATAATATAAGTAAGTCCAACACTATTTAACATCTACATTAATGAATTGGCAAAAACATCAGAAGAATCTGCAGCACCTGGTCTCACCCTACACAACACTGAAATCAAGTGTCTGCTGTACGCAGATGGCCTGGTGCTGCTATCTCCAAGTAAGGAGGGTTTACAGCAGCATCTAAATCATCTGCACAGGTTCTGTCAGACCTGGGCTCAAACAGTTAACCTAAAAACCCTGAATATAATGATAATCCAAAAAAGGTCAGGAAATCAGGATCACAAATATAAATTCTATTTGGACACTATCTATTAGAACGCACCAAAAACTACACATATCTAGGACTAAATATCAGCAGCACAGGTAGCTTTCACCTGGCTGTGAAGGAGCTGAGGGGCAAAGCAAGAAGAGTATTCTATGTCATTAAAAGGAACATTGAAATCGAAATTCCAATTAGAATCTCGCTCAAAATGTTCCAATCAGTTATAGAACAAATTGCTATATATGGCAGCGAAGTATGGGGTCCCCTCTCTAATAATGAATCTACCAAATGGGACCAACATCCAATCGAAATACTGCATGTAGAGTTTTGCAAGACTGTATTGCAAGTGCAAAGAAAAACTCTAAATAACCCATGTAAGAGCAGAATTGGGCCAATACCAGCTCCTTATACGAATAGAAAAAAGAGCCATCAAATTTGACAACCATCTATAAAGAAGTGACCCCAAAACATTCCATCACACAGCCCGTACAATGTCAAGAGATGAAACAAGAGAAGAGTCCCCTCAGCCAGCTGGTTCTGAGGCTCAGTTCATTAACCCAAACCAACCCCATCGAGCCTCCGGACAGCACTCAGAAAATCTGGCCCAACCAAATCATCTCAAAGCAAAAAGAAAAATATATGACCAATTGGAAAGAACACAAAAAGTAAACATCAATGAAGTAAACGAAGTAAACATCAATGCTATTTGGCTCTAAACAGACAGTACATGGTGGCAGACAATCTGACCACTGTGGCTGATCGAAAACTGAGGAAAACACTCAGTTGAGCATAGTCTGGCTATAGAGACCTGTCGTTACAGACAAACTCGGCTACCCAGAGAGGACAGGCTGTGCTCACTCTGCTCCAGGGGAGAGGTAGAGACAGTGCTGCATTTCCTATTACACTGTGACAAATACTCAGACCAAAGATAATCTTTCCTCCCCAAAATGATCTAAAACTATAAAAGATGAAGAAAAAATGCAATATTTATTAGGTGAAAAGCCATAATGTGTGGCAGATGGCTTCATGAGGGAGGAAAATTACGTGGATATATTGAAGCAACATCTCAAGACATCAGTCAGGAAGTTAAAGCTTGGTCACAAATGGGTCTTCCAAATGGACAATGACCCCAAGCATACTTCCTAAGTTGTGGGAAAATGGCTTAAGAACAACAAGTCAAGGTATTGGAGTGGCCATCACAAAGCCCTGACCTCAATCCTATAGAAAATGACTGTGTGTGCAAGCAAGGAGGCCTACAAACCTGACCCAGTTACACCAGCTCTGTCAGGGGGAATGGGCCAAAAATCACCCAAGTTATTGTGGGAAGCTTGTGGAAGGCTACCTGAAACATTTGACCCAAGTTAAACAATTTAAAGGAAATGCTACCAAGTACTAATTGAGTGTATGTAAACTTCTGATCCACTGGGAATGTGATGAATTGTTAAGATTACTTGTTAGATATTACTGCACTGTCAAAACTAGAAGCATAAGCATTTCGCTACACTTGCATTAATATCTGCTAGCCATGTGTATGTGACCAATTTGATTTGATTATCATTATTACTGTTGGTCCCACCATTTTTGTTATATGTATACTTTCACAATGTAAGTCATTTAACATGCCATGTCAATAAAGTCTATTGAATTTAATTGAATTGAGAGGAAGAGAGAGAACGAGGGGGGAGGGGTCTCCAAGACCTAGCCCCAGCCAGATGACCTTCCCAAATGAACAGGACCCCTCCAAGGGGCGTCGGGCATCCCTGGCTCACCCGTCCCGAAGGACGCAATCAGGGTGACTCACCGACCGTCTAAGGGGGCGAGAGGCTGGAGAGGGCGGGAGAGGGGGGATGGGGTCTGTTCTGTATGAGTCTGGGCTTTGACATGGCCAGGCAGTATTCTAATTCATTAAACCAGGCTCTTAATATAAACAGCCATTCATTTCAACCTCTGACAGTGGGCCTTCTGGACAATATGAAGCACCTAAATATAACTGCCATACTGCTGTGTCTGTATGTGTGTGTGAGAGGGGAATCTAGATGTTTGTGTGCATGAGGTCTCAGAGAGACCTATGGCTGACACAAAGTACAGTGAGTCTAAGCAGAGCTTTTCACCAAGTGGAACACAGTTTGCAGAGAAGCTGAGGTTTACCTCTTCGTGAAATGTACTGTTAAGTGAGAGCAGGGGCGTCATGCCCATAGGGGATACAGGGGCGTCATGCCCATAGGGGATACAGGGGCACAAGGCCCTTAAGATTTTTCATGTTTTACAAAAAAATACACTTTTTTTATTAATTTGTTGTTGTTTCTCTGTAATACTACTTAGTCACCTAGACATTTTATAGTTGGCTTTAGCCCCGATAAGTTTCAAATCTCCCAAACGTATAACTTGCTACCAAGAAGCTAGCTGCTTATAACAACGCTAATATTTACACACTAGCATTGCTAGGAATTAGCTGGCAAAAAAACAGGTGGGGGACATTTTGAACAAAAAACATCAGATAGAGAGAGAGAGAGAGAGAGAGAGAGAGAGAGAGAGAGAGAGAGAGAGAGAGAGAGAGAGAAAAGCGCTGACACATCAACTCAGTGTCTGCATTGAAGCCATGAATCAATGTTGTTTCCAGGTCATTTCAACGAAATGAACCAACATGGAATAGACGTTGAATTGACGTCTGTGCCCAATGAGATATAATTATTAAGGCCTACAAACAGACGAGTGATGTATGACGGCAATACAACTTCTCTCCTATGCATCGTTAGTTTGTCATTAAAGTTTGCAACAGAAAAGTGCGTTAGCGTTAGCCCATCATTGAGGTCTCGGCCAAAGCTAGTTCACCAAACTTCCTCAGCTAAACTTGTCTGAGTTTATGTGTGTGTGTGTGTGTGTGTGTGTGTGTGTGTGTGTGTGTGTGTGTGTGTGTGTGTGTGTGTGTGTGTGTGTGTGTGTGTGTGTGTGTGTGTGTGTGTGTGTGTGTGTATGTATATACAGTACTATGTGAATATTTGATGTAACACAGAATGTTCCTTCATCATTGAGTGTGGACACAATGGACCACTCAAGGGTCTCTCAGGATCGGTGCACTTATGTCAATAGGAAACTTTGTGACTGTGTGTGTGTTTGTGTTTAAGCTTGTGCACAGTGTGTGCTTGTTGTAAGAAGTATTTCATGAAAACTAAATGTGAACATGAACATGCTGAGTGTTCCATGCAATCTCCTAAAAAATAGTTGTAGTGCATGTGATGGAACCCTCCGAGTTTGTGCTGTGACACTGTAACTAGTGTGAGGTGATGGGCAGACAGTACACACATGCTGTCCATACTGTGTGACATGTTTAAAGTGATACAACCCTTATAAGGTTCAACCTTTCAATTTGTCTTTTCATTTCCATACTGTTTATGTGAGGTACAGTATCTGCCAGTTCTGACTGCATTAGTTTATTTGTACTTACCATTCTTGCCATTTCTGGTGCTAAGAGGCATGTCCCTTTAAGGAAAAGGTAGCATTTGGGGAAATGTTTGGCGTATACTTACGCCTGATTGGCTGTCCTTCAGACATTTGAGAAACAGATGTCTATCTCTGGTTAGAAAAGTGGTCAAAACATTGAAACCAAACTCCACCCCCTCGTTGCCCCAGCAGGTTTTTCCAGCCTCTGGTCCCATATTAGACTAAATGGACATTTGTAGTGCTTTCAATAACCATTTTGCTTCAGCAGGCCACCTGTTTGAAAGGATAGTCTCTGAAATAATGATGCTCTAACAGACGCACATTCTTTTCATTTCAACCATTTGATGTCTACGATGTAGACATCGTAGAAGTGCCTTGCTAAAGATTGATGTTACAAAATCCACAGGGGCTGATTCACTTGACCCCTTCTTAGTACAGCTCTCTGTCACTCTCATTGTTGAACCTTTAACCTGTATTTTTTACCAGACACTTGTTTCTGGTGTTATTCCTTAGATTTAGAAAGCAGAACGTCCTCACCTACATAAAGGCGGAGATCTTTTTGACTTAGATAATTGCCGCCCAATCTCTAAGTTATCTTGCCTAGCCAAGTTACTAGAATCCCTCACAAACTCCCTGCTAAGAACGTTTTTAACTTCTCACTATTCTAAATATGCACCAGTTTGGTTTTAGACCTGGACAGGGTAGATTTCTGCCACAATGCTTGTTTTAGATGGTGTTAAATTGCCTAGATCCTGAAATACTGCCCTATTTATAGAGCTGTCAAAGGAATTTGACACAGTTGACCATTCCCTACTCATTCAACAACTGTCTGAAATGGGCCTGGACAAGGAGTCTTGTAAATGGTTTAAGAGCTATCTAACAGACAAGACACAATGTGTCCTTTCTGGTGGTGTCAAGTCTAGTTTCCTTATTCTGTAAAGGTGTGTACCGCAAGGGTCAGTGTTGGAACCTGTTCGCTTTACTATTTATATAAATAATATTGGTCTATTTATATTCAATCGTGTAATATTCATCTGTATGCAAATGATACGGTTATGTATGCCATTGCACCGACTATTGACCAAGCTATGTTAGAGCTGCATTCAGATTTTGTTCCCGCCTATAAATATCTGGGCATTTCGATTGATAAAAATTGAACGTTTAAAAAAACATATTGATGAGCTAGTTAAAAAGCTAAGATTTTTTATGAAATAGATATTACCTCTCCATGATCAGCAGGAAGCAGATTGTGCAGTCAACTTTCCTGCCAGTTCTTGACTATGGTGACACCATTAACCAGAATGCAGCAGGCACTACTCTTAAACCATTGGATGCCGTCTACCATAGTGCTCTTTGCTTTATTACAGGGGACAATTGTAATAGTTATCACTGCATCCTGTATCAGAAGGTCGGCTGGACCTCTCTAAAGTCCCGTAGATCACATTATTACTGCCTTCTTCTTTACAAACCTCTGCTCCACAAGCTTCTAACATACCTATGAGATACCAAACCCATTCACAACTCTTGAGGTCCCGCATGTTTCCACAAAGTTTGGTAAATCCACCTTTAGTCTTTAACGCACCACAGTGATGTAATACCTTACAAAACAAATTACGAATCCTGGTGTCGATAGGGAAGTTTAAAACTTGTTTCAATTGAGTATTGTAACTTGTTATAATAACCTGATGTTTTTATAAAATTTTTATTGTTGTGTTGATAGAATGTTTGTCCTCAGGGCACCATTGCAAATGAGACACTGGTCTCAATTGGGCTCCCCTGAATAAATACAAGTAAATAAAAAATACAAATCCTTTAGCAGCCTATAAATAGCCATTAAGTCAATATAAATAACACTTCAAAGGTGTACTATTATATTTTAGTTTTGAGGATTCCATGAACATTGACCCATCTCAGGAAATATCTTCAAGGCCACATTTCCCTCGCTCATTCATAGACGGTAATGTTAAATAACAAAAGGTTAAAACTACAACACACCTTTATATGGTCAGGGTTAGTGTTCCCACACGGCCATATCTCCATGTTCCAGTGTTTACAGAAGACAGACGGAAGACAGGGGGACCACCTGTGCTAATTAGATATCTAGCATGCTCCGAACACCTGTGCTAATTAGATATCTAGCATGCTCCGAACACCTGTGCTAATTAGATATCTAGCATGCTCTGAACACCTGTGCTAATTCGATATCTAGCATGCTCTGAACACCTGTGCTAATTCGATATCTAGCATGAACACCTGTCTAATTAGATATCTAGCATGCTCCGAACACCTGTGCTAATTAGATATCTAGCATGCTCTGAACACCTGTGCTAATTCGATATCTAGCATGCTCCGAACACCTGTGCTAATTAGATATCTAGCATGCTCCGAACACCTGTGCTAATTAGATATCTAGCATGCTCTGAACACCTGTGCTAATTAGATATCTAGCATGCTCTGAACACCTGTGCTAATTAGATATCTAGCATGCTCTGAACACCTGTGCTAATTAGATATCTAGCATGCTCCGAACACCTGTGCTAATTAGATATCTAGCATGCTCTGAACACCTGTGCTAATTCGATATCTAGCATGCTCCGAACACCTGTGCTAATTAGATATCTAGCATGCTCTGAACACCTGTGCTAATTAGATATCTAGCATGCTCCGAACACCTGTGCTAATTAGATATCTAGCATGCTCTGAACACCTGTGCTAATTAGAGATCTAGCATGCTCCGAACACCTGTGCTAATTAGATATCTAGCATGCTCTGAACACCTGTGCTAATTAGAGATCTAGCATGCTCCGAACACCTGTGTGTAACAGAATAAGCCAGCCAGAAATGTGTTGTCACTGAAAAATTGTTTCAGCTGCAACTGTGATGGAGACGGTTAAAATAGTGTATATTTGGCGTTTATAAAATGATTGTGATGTGATATGAAAGTAAAGGGTGTCGCAAATGAGAATCGATTCCCGTTTAGATGAAGTATTTGGCTGTTTTGGCTGGCAGAGACAGTCTACCTCTGAAGATAACATATAAAGCAGTGGAGGCTGCTGAGGGGAGGACGGCTCATAATAATGGCTGGAACGGAGCGAATGGAATGGCATCAAACACACAGAAACCATGTATTTAATACTATTTCACTAATTCCACTCCAGCCATTACTACGAGCCCATCCTCCCCAATTAAGGTGCCACCAACCTCCTGTGATATAAGGTCCTTGGACCTTTAGGAGCAACGAACGGTATGCTCCATAAGAGTACATCTTGTGCTAGGATCTACTTTAGTAGCCTTACTTTAGGAGCAACGAACGGTATGCTCCATAAGAGTACATCTTGTGCTAGGATCTACTTTAGTAGCCTTACTTTAGGAGCAACGAACGGTATGCTCCATAAGAGTACATCTTGTGCTAGGATCTACTTTAGTAGCCTTACTTTCTGGACTTCATATCAATTTGTCTGTTTTGTTTTGGTTGCTCTCATTGACACAGTTGATCCAAGCTGATTGTTAAAGTCCCATTCTATTGGAAATCTCAGTTTGGTGCAATTCTATTTGTTACCCAGTAGGAGGCAGGCTACATTCCACTGGTCAGATGGCCATGCTGTGTTGGCCTACAGTTACCCCTGACTGACACGTTGACATGGGATTCACAGTTGACACTGGAGACAAACACACCCACGAATTCCAACATTGATACAGAACGTGGCCTGGAGGTTTTATAGGGTTACCAGACAAGGGTTTACACAACAGCACACACACATACATACGTATCTGAGTCTGACCACTAATTATGTCTGGCCAGCGCAGACAGGGTCAGGCGGAGTGTGTGTGTGTGTGTTGTGGGAGCAGCCAGGGCAGCCCTTGTGGTAGCCCCTTAAACATAGGTTAGCCTGAGCCTTGTCATTACTCCGCAAAACGATCATATTCTTCTCTTCCGAACGGGTTTTCAATGGACTCAATGCATTCCTCTGTTGAAAAAGAGCAACAACTCAGAAAGCACAATACCAGCAAAGAATGGTTCTAGTCAACAACCTCAGATCTCAGCGAGAGCTCATCTAGCTGGGTTTGTCCCAACCACAGTCCCCCATCCTTCCATCCATCCTTCCGGCCAGCCAGCCATCCATCCATCCTTCCAACCTCCCATCCAGCCATCCAGCCATTTATCCATCCTTCCAGCTATCCATCCAGTCATCCTTCCAGCCATTCATCCATCCATCCTTTCTTCCATCCAGCCATCCAGCCATTTATCCATCCTTCGGTCCTTCCAGCTATCCAGCCAGCCAGCCAGCTATCTATCCATCCATCCACCCACCCACCCACCCACCCACCCATCCATCCATCCATCCATCCATCCATCCTGCCAGCCAGCTATACATCCATCCATCCATCCTCCACTTTCTCTCTCTCTCTCTCCCTCTCTCTCTCACACACACTTCTTTTGTTCATAATTCACTTCTCTTTTGCAATCTTTCACTATAGACAATAGGCCAGTCTGAAATGGCCAGGACAAACAAACACCTGCGCAGTTTATTTATGCGACCAATTCAACAAAGATCTTGAGCGTGATCTAGAAAAGCTGTCCACCTTTTTTCCTGAAACCTCTCTTCTGGCTCTTTGAAATCCTTGTATCTGTGTAAATGATCCTTTTAACATACAGTTCTAGTCACAGCAGTAACCTCCAGCTCCCTGACACCAGAGGCATTGAGAGCCCATATCAGTGTGCTGAGCCTCTATTCTGCTGTTGGGTTGAATTAGTCTTCCAGCAGCTTTTATTAGCAGCAGCGGTGGAACCAGAGAGGGCTGTCTGCGTGGACGGGGGGCAATAGGGGGGCGACGGACCGCTAAGTGCCGTGTGTCTGATCTCTGATGGGGGTCACAGGTTCGGACTGAACCTCACCCTGATGGCTTCTGACACAGAGACACACACATATGCAGACTCACACACAGGCAGGGAGACAGGCACGCATACACACTCACGAACACACACACGCATACATACAATCCCTCACCCCAAACCCTCCCCTCCTCAAGATGTAGGTTGAAAGTAGTAGAGGATGAAAGCTCAAACCAGTCTCCCCATCCTCCCCCTAGTCTGTCTCCTGTGTGTTTATCTTCTCATCAGGGTCTTTATTGGTAAATAAGGGTGGCCCGCCCAGCCCGTCCTTGGCCCCCGTCTCTCCCTCTCTCCATCTCTGTGTGGAGCCTAACCACTGCTGATGTGCCTGTGTAACTATAGCGGCCAGTGTTTAGACTATTAGAGCAGCCTATTTACAATCTGGAGTTTCCTATTGATTATGTCTGCCTTCTTCTCTGTTTACCCAGGAAATAAAGAACACATGTTTCCTTATTCTGCCTTTCTCTCTCTCTCTGCCTCTCTCTATTTCAGTCACTCTCTCTTTATCTCCCTCTCTCGGTATCTCTCCTCTCGCTATCTCTCACTCATTCTCTTTCCTTCTCTCACTCTCTTACTATCTCTCCATCCATCCTTCCTTTCCCACTTCCTTATTATTTCCCCCCAGACAATGCGTCTATGTATTTTTTGTTTATATTTCTTTCAGGGTCCTGGTCTCTAGAACTCCTGCTGTTATTGTGGCTTTAAGTTCAAAATACAGACTTAAAACAGTCAGAAGAATACAACAATTGAGACACAAAAAAAGTCAATGAAGCACACAAACACACACCCAGGCGCTCACTCAGACAGCCACAAACCATAGCAAGATACAGACAAGAGTGGTCAGAGGAGAGGGAGTAGAATGGAGAGCTAGGAGGAGAGGGAGTAGAATGGAGGGCTAGGATGAGAGGGAGTAGGAGGAGAGAGAGTAGAATGGAGAGCTCGGAGGAGAGGGAGTAGGAGGAGAGGGAGTAGAATGGAGGGCTAGGATGAGAGGGAGTAGGAGGAGAGAGAGTAGAATGGAGAGCTCGGAGGAGAGGGAGTAGGAGGAGAGAGAGTAGAATGGAGAGCTAGGAGGAGAGAGAGTAGAATGGAGAGCTCGGAGGAGAGAGAGTAGAATGGAGAGCTAGGAGGAGAGGGAGTAGGAGGAGAGGGAGTAGAATGGAGAGCTAGGAAGAGAGGGAGTAGGAGGAGAGGGAGTAGAATGGAGAGCTAGGAAGAGAGGGAGTAGGAGGAGAGGGAGTAGAATGGAGAGCTAGGAGGAGAGGGAGTAGGAGGAGAGGGAGTAGAATGGAGAGCTAGGAGGAGAGGGAGTAGAATGGAGAGCTAGGAGGAGAGGGAGTAGAATGGAGAGCTAGGAGGAGAGGGAGTAGAATGGAGAGCTAGGAGGAGAGGGAGTAGAATGGAGAGCTAGGAGGAGAGGGAGTAGAATGGAGAGCTAGGAGGAGAGGGAGTAGGAGGAGAGGGAGTAGAATGGAGAGCTAGGAAGAGAGGGAGTAGGAGGAGAGGGAGTAGAATGGAGAGCTAGGATGAGAGGGAGTAGAATGGAGAGCTAGGAGGAGAGGGAGTAGAATGGAGAGCTAGGAGGAGAGGGAGTAGAATGGAGAGCTAGGAGGAGAGGGAGTAGAATGGAGAGCTAGGATGAGAGGGAGTAGAATGGAGAGCTAGGAGGAGAGGGAGTAGAATGGAGAGCTAGGAGGAGAGGGAGTAGAATGGAGAGCTAGGATGAGAGGGAGTAGAATGGAGAGCTAGGAGGAGAGGGAGTAGGAGGAGAGGGAGTAGAATGGAGGGCTAGGAGGAGAGGGAGTAGGAGGAGAGGGAGTAGAATGGAGAGCTAGGAGGAGAGGGAGTAGAATGGAGAGCTAGGAGGAGAGGGAGTAGGAGGAGAGGGAGTAGAATGGAGAGCTAGGGGGAGAGGGATACGAATGGAGAGCTAGGATGAGAGGGAGTAGAATGGAGGGCTAGGAGGAGAGGGAGTAGGAGGAGAGAGAGTAGAATGGAGAGCTAGGGGGAGAGGGATACGAATGGAGAGCTAGGAGGAGAGGGAGTAGGAGGAGAGGGAGTAGAATGGAGGGCTAGGATGAGAGGGAGTAGGAGGAGAGGGAAAGGAGGGAGAGAGAGAGGAGGGAGAGAGAGAGGAGGGAGAGAGAGAGGAGAATGAGGAGAGGGAGTAAGAGGAGAGAGGAGGATAGGGAGTAGGAGGGAGAGAGGAATAGAGAGGAGGGAGTGTTAGGAGGAGGAGGAGGAGAGGGAGAGGGAGGAGGAGGAGAGAGAGTAGAATAGAGAGCTAGGAGGAGAGGGAGTAGAATGGAGAGCTAGGAGGAGAGGGAGTAGAATGGAGAGCTAGGAGGAGAGGGAGTAGAATGGAGAGGGAGTAGAATGGAGAGCTAGGAGGAGAGGGAGTCGAAGGAGAGAGAGTAGAATGGAGAGCTAGGATGAGAGGGAGTAGAATGGAGAGCTAGGAGGAGAGGGAGTAGGAGGAGAGGGAGTAGAATGGAGAGCTAGGAGGAGAGGGAGTAGAATGGAGAGCTAGGAGGAGAGGGAATCGAAGGAGAGAGAGTAGAATGGAGAGCTAGGATGAGAGGGAGTAGAATGGAGAGCTAAGAGGAGAGGGAGGGAGGGAGAAAGAGAGGAGAGAGGAGGGGGGGAGAGAGAGAGAGACAGGAGAGGGACAGAGAGAGGAGGGAGAGAGCGAGGAGAGATAGAGAGTACACAGGACACACAGACAGTTAAACACAAACAAATAAACACACAGGCAGTGGGTACACACACGTATGACCCCCCCCCCCATACTAGCCCCCCACCTTCCCATTTGCCTTTCCGTGCCTGCCCTCATTGGTAACAGAAGCCGTGTCTCTGGCCCACCAGGCACCAGGGAGGCAGTGTGTCATATACACTCCATCCCCCCTCCCAGTGCTCCTCGGCTGGGCACGCCATGCTCAGATAGGACCTAAGATAAGCCATGGCTCTTCCACCGGCCTCCGTTTGCAGTGTGCAAGGCAACACTGGAGCAATCAGTGTGTGTGTGTGTGTGTGTGTGTGTGTGTGTGTGTGTGTGTGTGTGTGTGTGTGTGTGTGTGTGTGTGTGTGTGTGTGTGTGTGTGTGTGTGTGTGTGTGTGTGTGTGTGTGTGTGTGTGTGACATTTCACTAAAAACATCTACTGTCACTGAAGGATGAAAGAGAAGCATGCAGCAGACTTACAGAATGTGTTTACATGAGGAAGGCTTGAATAACCCCTGTGTGTCCATCAGTGCATGGCAGTAACTCTAGATGTTTGTGGAGATGCAGATATTGTATTACACTACTCTGGCTCAGTGGGAGGGATGAGTGTATTGTCATCCCACAGTTGCACCACATATTTGATCAACATCAGCAATACCAAAAGTGCTGTTCTGTCTTTGAAGTTATCCCACAGCTCCAAGTTACTGTTAGCTGGAACTGGATGATGTGCCTGACTCAATGAGCTGTCGATACGTGAGTGTAGTTCCACCTTGTACCAACAGAGAGAGATAGAGACTTAATAAAGAGTCTGGTTGGCTGTAGTAAAGTATGTGGCAGTGGAGCTACGGCTGTGTTCTCCAAACTCTGAATATACGATCCTTCCTCAAAAACCATTGACACCACCTACTTGCCCAAATGCTCTCAAAGCCTCAGTGGTACATTATGTGTGTTGTGTGTGTGACAGCAGTGTAGAGCCAGTGGAGTGGTATAGGATCTATCAGCAGTGTAGAGCCAGCGGATTGGTATAGGATCTATCAGCAGTGTAGAGCCAGCGGATTGGTATAGGATCTATCAGCAGTGTAGAGCCAGCGGATTGGTATAGGATCTATCAGCAGTGTAGAGCCAGCGGATTGGTATAGGATCTATCAGCAGTGTAGAGCCAGCGGATTGGTATAGGATCTATCAGCAGTGTAGAGCCAGCGGATTGGTATAGGATCTATCAGCAGTGTAGAGCCAGTGGAGTGGTGGTGTAAAGGATCTATCAGCAGTGTAGAGCCAGTGGAGTGGTGCTGTAAAGGATCTATCAGCAGTGTAGAGCCAGTGGAGTGGTGCTGTAAAGGATCTATCAGCAGTGTAGAGCCAGTGGAGTGGTGGTGTAAAGGATCTATCAGCAGTGTAGAGCCAGTGGAGTGGTGCTGTAAAGGATCTATCAGCAGTGTAGAGCCAGTGGAGTGGTGCTGTAAAGGATCTATCAGCAGTGTAGAGCCAGTGGAGTGGTGCTGTAAAGGATCTATCAGCAGTGTAGATAGAACCAGTGGAGTGGTGGTGTAAAGGATCTATCAGCAGTGTAGATAGAGCCAGTGGAGTGGTGCTGTAAAGGATCTATCAGCAGTGTAGAGCCAGTGGAGTGGTGCTGTAAAGGATCTATCCGCAGTGTAGATAGAGCCAGTGGAGTGGTGCTGTAAAGGATCTATCAGCAGTGTAGATAGAGCCAGTGGAGTGGTGCTGTAAAGGATCTATCCGCAGTGTAGATAGAGCCAGTGGAGTGGTGCTGTAAAGGATCTATCAGCAGTGTAGATAGAGCCAGTGGAGTGGTGCTGTAAAGGATCTATCAGCAGTGTAGATAGAGCCAGTGGAGTGGTGCTGTAAAGGATCTATCCGCAGTGTAGATAGAGCCAGTGGAGTGGTGCTGTAAAGGATCTATCAGCAGTGTAGATAGAGCCAGTGGAGTGGTGCTGTAAAGGATCTATCAGCAGTGTAGATAGAGCCAGTGGAGTGGTGCTGTAAAGGATCTATCAGCAGTGTTGCTTACAGAGATTTAGATCTGAGACACATGTCACTGACGGACATGGATAAACTTCACTGTGTGTGTGTGTGTGTGTGTGTGTGTGTGTGTGTGTGTGTGTGTGTGTGTGTGTGTGTGTGTGTGTGTGTGTGTGTGTGTGTGTGTGTGTGTGTGTGTGTGTGTGTGTGTGTGTGTGTCTAAAGTTACAGTCTAAACGAACTCTCATTGGACAGAAAGAGGAGCAATGACTGTATGCTGGCTGTGGTGTGAGGCAGTGTTAAGGCCAATATTAACAGTGTCCTTGTGGGTTTGAGGCTGTGTGCTTGTCAGATGCTAACCTCAGGTGACTGATTAACCTGTCCACTTTTTCATCTCCCTACCTGCTACAGGTACATGTTTCTCCACTTTACATACATAACTTGAAAAACCGCCATGCATAATGTGCCATCCCATAAAATCACACGCATGCTACACACTAAAAACAAATTGCTCTATAAAGAACCATGCTCCTAATGCTCTATAAAGAACCATGCTCCGAAGGTTCTATAAAGAACCATGCTCCTAAGGCTCTATAAAGAACCATGCTCCTAATGCTCTATAAAGAACCATGCTCCTAAGGTTCTATAAATAACCATGCTTCAAAGGTTCTATAAAGAACCATGCTCCTAAGGTTCTATAAAGAACCATGCTCCAAAGGATCTATAAAGAACCATGCTCCTAAGGTTCTATAAAGAACCATTATAAAAAGTTTCTATATAGTACCAAAACAGGGTTCCGCTATGGTTACAACCCTTTTTGGGGCTATATCAAATCAAAGTTATTTGTCACATGTGCCGAGTACAACAGGTGTTACCATGAAATGCTTACTGTACCAACAATGCAGTTTAAGAAATAGAGTCAAGAAAATATTTACTAAATTAACTAAACTAAACAATAAAATAAAAAGTAAAACAATAAAATAACAATAACGAGGCTATATACAGGGGGTATCGGTACCGAGTCAGAGTGCGGGGGTACAGGTTAGAGGTCATTTGTACATGTAGGTAGGGGTAAAGGGACTATGCATAGATAATACACAGCGTGTAGCAGCAGTATAAAAACATTTTATGGTTCTTTATAGAACCGCTGGTTTAATAGCCGTATTATATTGTTAAAATTCCATCAGTTTTATTATTGTGTTTATTAACAAGTTAAATCAGGTGTCCTACTGCTGGAACAGCTAGAGCTCCCTGAGGAGAGAATTCAGAACTACTATCATAGTCAAATGTTCTCACAAGACACAGTCACATGTCATAGTCACATGACATGTAACAGCATAACACAACAGATTATCAACTGGAAAGACACTCACGGTTGCACAAAAAGAGCTGCGAGCAAATCACGCCCCAAAATATTCTAATGAGTTGCCACCACTACGTTTGAATTATCACTAAAAGAGGAAACTATTTTTATTAAATGCAAAGAACCATTGAAGGGCTCAAAAGTTGTTGTTTTTCCATAGGGTCAGTATGGTTCCACATAGAATGGGGCTCTTTTTTTGAGTGTAGTGTAGTGTAGTGTAGTGTAGTGCAGTGTGTGTGTGTGTGTGTGTGTGTGTGTGTGTGTGTGTGTGTGTGTGTGTGTGTGTGCGCGTGCGTGCGTACGTGTGCGTGCGTGCGTGTGTGTGTGTGTGCGTGCGTGCGTGTGTGTCGTTGTTGTTTTCCTCTGTCTGTAGCGGTCCTCTCTTTCACCGCCACAAAGAGCAGACGAGCTGCCAAATTACAGCCTAATCAAAATATATGTCCATGTTAAGGAGCCCTAGCAATTACCCTGCTAAGTATAGTAAGGCCTCTCCTCTCCTCTGCTATCCTCCAGCGGGGCTGAGCCTTTTGACGACCAGGCCAGCATGTTAAATGATGTGTCCGGTGGGAGCTGGTGTGAGAGGGTGCGTGAGAGTTGTAGCATTCACTCTGCCCACCATTAGAGTGCCACCAACACCCATAGAACGTTCTCCACACATCCACCTACCCAGGAGGAGAGGAAAGGAGAGGAGAGGAGAGGAGAGGAGAGGAGAGGAGAAGAGAAGAGAGGAGAAATAGAAAAAGTGTGTGTGTGCATGGGTGAGAGAGGGGTTGAATAAGGATGGGGTACACAATTAAAGGACTGTGGAGGCCATACACTCCAGTGCCCCCTTTCTCTCTTTCGTTCTCCCTACCCACGCCACCCGTGCTTCCCCCGCCTCTCAATCACCACACCCCATGGACAATACAATGACCAGTGGCCCCTAACTGTCTGGGCTCCTCTGGGCTAGCCTGTCCTGGGCTGGAGCCTGAAGGCCGGGTTAGAGCCTCGGATGCGGGAGTCGGGTGGGGCTGCGGTCAGGGGCCGGAACCATGGGCTGTAAAGGCTGACCCAGAAAGGCGCCTCTGGTCCTCCAGTCTGGACCAGCGTGGGGCTCCACATCCCACGGCTCATAAACACTGGACACCAGGCCCATAATGGACACGATGGAGAGGGAGGGAAGGAGTAATGGAGAGAGGGAGAGAATAACAGAAAGGACAGAGAGAAAGAGAAAATGGGAGAGAGAAATAAGAAAGAGAAAAGGGAGAAAGAAAGAGGGAGAAACATGAGAAAGAAAAAAGGAGAGGAGAGAGAAAGGAGAAAGAGAGAGAGTGTGAGAGAAAGACGGGCTGAAGCTTGGGCTAACCACAGGGCTGCTTGGCATCTGTTCACACCCTGCCAGAAATGGGCTGAAGTAAACCATCACCATTACACACACACGCACGCACACACACACACGCACACACACACACACACACGCACGCACGCACGCACACACACACACACACACACACACACACACAGACCATCTATTCATTGCCTACATGCTATTACTCATCTGTACCTCTCTGCAGGGCTGTGCACAGAGCTTTGGGGGCCAGGTGCTCAAAAAAAAGGGGGACTTTCAAAAATCATAACTCGAAATTCATAGCAATACCAACTGGATCTGTAGCCAACATGTCAACATGTACAGGCCTATTTATTTTCTGCAACAACACACTCTCTCATGATACATTGTAAGCAAGCAAGTGCTAGTGACTCCTAGGCCTTTTAACTTGAGATGACTACAGACAATTGACTTCAGGAAAATATGGTTTTGACTAGATGGTATATAGTTTATGTCAGAACACAGAAGTTTAGGAGAGGTTAGAAGGTTAGAAGAAGTTGGTTAACGATAGGAAAAGAGTTAGCAATGAAAATATAACTTTTGAGGTCAATTTGACATAAACTGTAGTCCTCCTAGCCATGACTGGAAAAGAGTGGCCATCAGATTAGCGAATGATGATGTACATGTGCTCGCTAGCTAGTTAGCTATGCTGTCAAAACAAACTAGTTTATACTTGATTTTAGTTTGTTCTGCTGCTGACATCTGCCTCTTACTTACAGTTGAATTGCCTCAGTCTCTGTCCCTAACAATGAGACAAACATGACATACAACTCTAAAGTAGCCAACTAGCCAACCAGTATTCAAACTTTACCCCCGGCACCCGTAGCCAGACTGCATGCAGCAGCCAGACGAGTCTTGGGAGGGGAATGTTCAGAGATTCAAGACCTTATGTTATTAGCTAGTTTGATGTGCAATTCGCTACATGTCTAATTTAAACATTGAAAAGAGACTCCAAATTAAATGCAAAAGTAATTAATAAAAAAATATTTATCCACGAGCTGTGAGGGCACTTTTTCATAGGAGGGCAAAAGGGCAGGTGCACTGTTTTTTTTAAATGTACCTTTATTTAACTAGGCAAGTCCGTTAAGAACAAATTCTTATTTTCAATTAGGGCCTAGGAACAGTGGGTTAACTGCCTTGTTCAGGGGCAGAACGACCCTGGTTGAGCCCTGTCTGTGCATGTGCTTGCCTCTCTGTATTTATTTATCCATCTCTCTTTCTCTCTCTCTCCATCTATATATCACATTACCTTTACGGTGCATTCAGAAAGTATTCAGACCCCTTGACTTTTTCCACTTCATTATGTTATACACTTATTCTAAAATTAATTAAATAATTTTCCCCCTCATTAATCTACACACAATGTTCCATAATGACTAAGCAACAACAACAAAAAACTATCACAAGTATACAAGTATACATAAGTGTTCAGACCCTTTACTCATCCTCTCAAGCTCTGTCAGGTTGGATGGGGAGCGTCCCTGCACAGATATTTTCTCTCCAGAGATGTTTGATTGGGTTCAAGTCTGGCCTATGGCTGGGCCACTCATGGACATTCAGAGACTTGTCTTGAAGCCACTCCTGTGTTGTCTTGGCAGTGTGCTTAAGGTCGTTGTCCTGTTTGACCATGAACCTTCGTCCCAGTCTGAGGTCCTGAGCGCTCTAGAGCAGATTTTCATCAAGGATCTCGCTGTACTTTGCTCCGTTCATCTTTCCCTCGATCCTGACTAGTCTCTCAGTCCCTACCGCTGAAAAACATCCCCACAGCATGATGCTGCCACCACCATGCTTCACCGTAGAGATGGTGTCAGGTTTACTCCTGACGTGACGCTTGGCAGTCAGGCCAACAAGTTCAATCTTAGTTTCATCAGACCAGAGAATCTTGTTTCTCATGGTCTGAGAATCTTTGGTGGCTTTTGGCAAACTCCAAGCGGGCTGTCATGTGCATTTTACTGAGGAGTGGCTTCCGTCTGGCCACTCTACCATAAAGGCCTGATTAGTGGTAGTGCCCCAGAGATGGTTGTCCTTCTGGAAGGTTCTCCCATCTCCACAGAGGGACTCTGGAGCTCTGTCAGAGTGACCATTGGGTACTTGATCACCTCCCTGACCAAGGCCCTTCTCCCCTGATTGCTCAGTTTGGCCAGGCGGCCAGCTCTAGGAAGAGTCTTGATGGTTTCAAAGTTCTTCCATTTAAGAATGAAGGAGGCCAGTGGGTTCATGGGGACCTTCAATGCTGCAGACATTTTTTGGTACCCTTCCCCAGATCTGTGCCATGACACAATCCTGTCTCGGAACTCTACTGGCAATTCTTTTGACCTCATGGCTTGGTTTTTGCTCTGACATGCACTGTCAGTTGTGGGACGTTTATATAGACAGGTGTGTGTCTTTCCAAATCATGCCCAATCAATTGAATTTACCTAAAGTGGACTCCAATCAATCTGTAGAAACATCTCAAGGATGATCAATGGATACAGGATGCACCTGAGCTCAATTTCGATTCTCAATTTTGGTCTGAAAACTTATGTAAATAAATTCTGTTTTACATTTTTAATAAATGTGCAAACATTTCTAAAAACCTGTTTTTGCTTGTCATTATGGGGTATTGTGTGTAGATTGATGAGGAAAATGTTTTATTTAATCCATTTTAGAATAAGATGGTCGTTTACATAAAATGTGGCAAAAGTCAAGGGGTCTGAATGCTTTCTGAATGCACTATATACAGTGCTTTCAGAAAGTATTCACACCCCTTGACTTATTCCATATTTTGTTGTGTTACAGCCTGAATTCAAAGTTGATTACAGTTTGTCCGTCCGACCAAAATGATCAACGGGGCAAGAAGGACCTTGGTCAGGGAGGTGACCAAGAACCCAATGACCGCTGACTGTATTTTCGCTCCATTCATTGTTCCCTCTATTCTTACCAATCTCCCAGTCCTGAAAAGCATTCCCATAGCATGATGCTGCCACCACCATGCTTCACGGTAGGGATGGTGTGAGACGGGTGATGAGCTGTGCCTGGTTTTCTCCAGACATAGCATTATATAGGGTTCTTGGTCACCTCCCTGTCCATGGTCGTTCTTGCCCGGTTGCTCAGTTTGGTCGAACGGCCAGCTCTAGGGAGAGTCTGGGTTGTTCCATATTTTCTCAATTTCCCAATGATGGAGACCACTGTGCTCTTGGAAACTTTCAACATTCTAGATTTTTTTAATGCCCTTTCCCAGATATATGCCTCATCAGAATTCCATCTCGGAGATCTATGGACAGTTCCTTGGACTTCATGGTATAGTTTCTGCTCTGACATACACCGTCAACTGTGAGACCTTATATAGTGTTACGTCCGTTGTTGGACTTAGACCAAGGTACAGCGTGGTAGGCGTATATCATTCGTTTATTAATGAACACCAAGAAAAAAATACAAACAAACGTAAAGCTCTGTAGCGCTAAACAGCAACAATACAAAAACAAGATCCCACAACTGAAGGTGGGAAAAAGGGCTGCCTAAGTATGATCCCCAATCAGAGACAACGATAGTGTCCATGAGGGCATCTATCCTCGGTGGCGGCTCCGGTTCGGGACGTAGCCCCCGCTCCACACGCTGATCCTTGGAACCGGACCGTGGATCGACGCCGGAGACTCCGGAGCGTGAATCGTTGCTGGAGGAACCGGAATGTGGACTGCCGACCGTCCCGGGAGGCTCTGGACTGCCGACTGCCGCTGAAGGCTCTGGACTGCAGACCGCCGCTGGAGGCTCTGGACTGCAGACCGCCGCTGGAGGCTCTGGCCTGCAGACCACCGCTGGAGGCTCTTGACTGAAGACCGCCGCTGGAAGCTCTGGAATGCAGACCGCCACTGGAGACTCTGGACTGCAGACTGTCGCTGGAGACTCTGGAATGCAGACCATCTCAGGAGGTTCCATCCTGTGGACCGTCTCAGGAGGTTCTGGACTGTGGACCGTCTCAGGAGGTTCTGGACTGTGGACCGTCTCAGGAGGTTCTGGACTGTGGACCATCTCAGGAGGTTCCGGACTGTGGACCGTCACAGGAGGTTCTGGACTGTGGACCGTCTCAGGAGGTTCCGGACTGTGGACCATCTCAGGAGGTTCCATCCTGTGGACCGTCTCAGGAGGTTCTGGACTGTGGACCGTCTCAGGAGGTTCTGGACTGTGGACCGTCTCAGGAGGTTCCGGACTGTGGACCGTCACAGGAGGTTCTGGACTGTGGACCGTCTCAGGAGGTTCCGGACTGTGGACCGTCTCAGGAGGTTCCATCCTGTGGACCGTCTCAGGAGGTTCTGGACTGTGGACCGTCTCAGGAGGTTCTGGACTGTGGACCGTCTCAGGAGGTTCCGGACTGTGGACCGTCACAGGAGGTTCTGGACTGTGGACCGTCTCAGGAGGTTCCGGACTGTGGACTGTCTCAGGAGGTTCCATCCTGTGGACCGTCTCAGGAGGTTCTGGACTGTGGACCGTCTCTGGAGGTTCTGGACTGTGGACCGTCACAGGAGGCCCCGGACTGTGAAACGTCGCCGCAAGCTCTAGACTTGTAACTATCGCCGGAAGCTCTGGACTGGAAACTGTCGCGGAGGCTCTGGACTGGGAACTGTTGCTGGAAGCTCCGGACTGTGGAGGCGCACTGGAGGCCTGATGCGTGGGACCGGTACAGGTCACCTCAGGGCAAGTGCGGGGAGGAGGCACAGGACGTACTGAACTGTGGAGGCGCACTGGAGACACAGTACGTATGGCCGGTGCAGGATATACTGGGCCGTGGAGGTGCACTGGAGGTCTGGAGCGTAGACCTGGCACAACGCGTCCTGGCTGGATGATCACTTTAGCCCGGCGAGTGCGGGACGCTGGCACAGGACGCACTGGCTGTGAAGGCGCACTGGCGACATAGTGCGTAGAGCCAGCGCAGGATATCCTGGACCGAGGAGGCGTACTGGAGACCAGGAGCACTGAGCTGGCACCACCAGTCCTGGCTGGGTGCTCACTTTCGCACGGCAAGTGCAAGGAGCTGGCACAGAACGTACCAGGCTGTGGATGCGCACTGGAGATACATTGCGTGTCTTCGAAAAACATGGTGCCTGACTGGTCCCACGCTCCTCACGGCGACTTTCTTGCTCCAGACACCAAACCATCCACTCTACCTCATCTCTCCCCTCAACCATCTCACAATACTCCTCACTCAGTCTATCCCAATACTCCTCTTCGCTCTCAAACTCGCTCCTCGGCTTCGCCGACCAACCCGTGTGACCCCCCACGAGGCTTCCCTCGTGGTCGTGAACTTCAGAGTCGCCGTTGGTCCTCCTTTGCTGCCTCCACCTGCTTCCATGGCAGGGTCTTGTCCCGTGCCATAACCTCCTCCCATGTCCATGATGTCCTCCACTCACTTTTCTCCCGTGACTAGGATCCCTGCTCCTCCTGGCCACGCTGCTTGGTCCTTTGGTGGTGGGATCTTCTGTTATGTACGTTGTTGGAATTAGACCAAGGTGCCTCGTGGTAGGTGTACATCATTCCTTTATTAATGAACACCAAGAAAAAACAACAAATACAAACGAGCGTAAAGCTCTGTAGCGCTAAACAGCAACAATACAAAAACAAGATCCCACAACTGAAGGTGGGAAAAAGGGCTGCCTAAGTATGATCCCCAATCAGAGACAATGATAGACAGCTGCCTCTGATTGGGAACCATACCTGGCCAACAAAGAAATAGACAAACTAGAATGCCCACCCAAATCACACCCTGACCTAACCAAATAGGGAAATATAAAGGCTCTCTAAGGTCAGGGCGTGACATATAGGCAGGTGTGTTTCCTTCTAAATCATGCCCAAAGAATTGAATTGGACACAGGTGGACTCCAATCAAGTTGTAGTGACATCCGAAGGATAATTCAAGAAAATTGGATGCACCTTAGCTCAATTTCGAGTGTCTTAGCAACAAGTTGTGAATACTTACAGTGGGGCAAAAAAGTATTTAGTCAGCCACCAATTGTGCAAGTTCTCCCACTTGAGAGAGGCCTGTAATTTTCATCATAGGTACACGTCAACTAGGACAGACAAAATTAGAAAAAAAATCCAAAAAATTACATTGTAGGATTTTTTATTAATTTATTTGCAAATTATGGTGTAAAATAAGTATTTGGTTAATAACAAAAGTTTATCTCAATACTTTGTTATATACCCTTTGTTGGTCAAACGTCTTCTGTAAGTCTTCACAAGGTTTTCACACACTGTTGCTGGTATTTTGGCACATTCCTCCATGCAGATCTCCTCGAGAGCAGTGATGTTTTGGGGCTGTTGCTGGGCAACACGGACTTTCAACTTCCTCCAAAGATTTTCTATGGGGTTGAGATCTGGAGACTGGCGAGGCCACTCCAGGACCTTGAAATGCTTCTTACGAAGCCACTCCTTCGTTGCCCGGGCGGTGTGTTTGGGATCATTGTCATGCTGAAAGACCCAGCCACATTTCACCTTCAATGCCCTTGCTGATGGAAGGAGGTTTTCACTCAAAATCTCACGATACATGGCCCCATTCATTCTTTCCTTTACACGGATCAGTCGTCCTGGTCCCTTTGCAGAAAAACAGCCCCAAAGCATGATGTTTCCACCGCCATGCTTCACAGTAGGTATGGGGTTCTTTGGATGCAACTCAGCATTCTTTGTCCTCCAAACACGACGAGTTGAGTTTTTACCAAAAGGTTATATTTTCATCTGACCATATGACATTCTCCCAATGTTCTTCTGGATCATCCAAATGCTCTCTAGCAAACATGTACATGTACTGGACATGTACTGGCTTAAGCAGGGGGACACGTCTGGCACTGCAGGATTTGAGTCCCTGGTGGCGTAGTGTGTTACTGATGGTAGGCTTTGTTACTTTGGTCCCAGCTCTCTGCAGGTCATTCACTAGGTCCCCCCGTGTGGTTCTGGGATTTTTGCTCACCGTTCTTGTGATAATTTTGACCCCACGGGGTGAGATCTTGCGTGGAGCCCCAGATCGAGGGAGATTATCAGTGGTCTTGTATGTCTTCCATTTCCTAATAATTGCTCCCACAGTTAATTTCTTCAAACCAAGCTGCTTACCTATTGCAGATTCAGTCTTCCCAGCCTGGTGCAGGTCTACAATTTTGTTTCTGGTGTCCTTTGACAGCTCTTTGGTCTTGGCCATAGTGGAGTTTGGAGTGTGACTGTTTGAGGTTGTGGACAGGTGTCTTTTATACTGATAACAAGTTCAAACAGGTGCCATTACAGTTTTTTGGGATTGCTTACACACTAAAATTAAAAGTAGGTCACTATTAGCAAAACCTTACACTCAAGAAGCAAAACATCAGCCCATATTTGCACAACTATAAGCACATTGTCAACCTCACACTTGTTGCAAAACTCTACACACAGTGATTTGCAAAACACTAAACACACTTAACATGCATTACACTCAAAAATCTATCATGAAGTCACGTCCTTGCAATACCAAAGCACTGACTGTCAAATTACCACACCGTCCAACCAATTGGTTCAACACTGTCATCAGGTGTGCAAACACTCGTTTGCTTAATTGTAGACACACCAATCAGGTGTATGAGCACTATAAAAGCAGCAGGTGAGTTCATCGGTCTTCAAGCACAATGGAAAGAGTCAGAGAAAGAGGAGGAGGAGGAGGAGGACGACGACGACGACGACGGGGACGGGGAGGAAGAGGAAGATGGGGAGGAAGAGGAAGACAAGAAGGTGCTCAAAGAATACCGACTCTGACAAATGAGATCCGCGCAACACTGGTTGACCACGTTGTCAACCACGGCTTGACGCTGAGGGAGGCTGGACTGCGAGTACAGCCAAATCTAAGCCGATATACAGTGGCAAGTGTGATGAGAACATTTAGACTGGAAAATAGGTATTGTAAAAATATCATCATATCAAAAACATCTGCACGGTTTCAGTAACTGCTTACAGTACTGTATTCTATGCACTATCAGCACTTCTGTTACCTTTTCCTGTGAAATTACTGTACTATTGTATACTGTTTTTCTTCTACATAGGATTGAGGGTCAGGAACGACAAGGGGGAAGGCCTCCTATGTTCACAGAACATCAAGAAAGGGAGATAGTAAACATGGTTTTGGCCAACAATGCTATAACACTCAAGCAGCTCCAAGCTAACATTGTCAATAACCACGCCATTTTCAACGATATCCATCAGGTCTCAACATCAACACTGGCACGCATCCGGAAAAAAAACATATTCAAATGAAGCAAATTTATCGAGTGCCTTTCGAGCGCAATTCCGAAAGGGTGAAACGACTGCGGCATGATTATGCAGAGGTATGTATTCACTTTAACAGTGATCTTGCATACTGTCTCATAATCTTTTACTGTACTGTAATATGTATACTAGATCTACACTGAACTACACAATTTTGCCTGACACTGTTTTTCAGAGAGTTTTACGAATGGATGGAGAGGAGATCCAGCATGAGTTCATTTACGTAGATGAGGCTGGGTTCAACCTGACGAGAACACGAAGGAGGGAAGAAGCATCATTGGCCACAGGGCTATAGTCAATGTCCCAGGGCAACGTGGGGGTAATATAACACTCTGTGCAGCCATTACACAGAATGGGGTCCTCCACCGCCATGCCCATATGGGCCCTTACAACACAGCACTCATACTTACATTCTTGGACCAATTGTACAACATAACAGCAGCAAATCAAATCGATCATATGCAATACATTGTTGTCTGGGACAATGTGTCTTTCCACCGCTCTGCTGTGGTTCATAACTGGTTTCAGCAACATCCACATTTCACCCTCCTATATCTTCCACCATACTCTCCATTCCTCAACCCTATAGAAGAGTTTTTCTCGGCATGGCGGTGGAAGGTATATGATCTCCGTCTCCAGGCTGAGGTACCCCTCATCCAAGCCATGGAGGAGGCCTGTGACCAGATGGAGGTAGCAGCAATGCAATAATGGATTCGTCATTCAAGACGTATCTTTCCAAGGTGTCATGCTAATGACAACATTGCCTGCGATGTTGATGAAATTCTCTGGCCAGATCCAGCTAGGCGAAGAGACAATGTGTAGTTGTTTTTTAAAAGTAAAAAAAAAAACTTACAATACGTAAAGTGACGTTTGGTTACAGTATTACATTATATTTGTACTTTGTTGATTGTAGCCTACTCTAATCATATGGAAGTAGAAGTGCTAAAAGTGTTTTAGGTTTATCACATCAGAGTGTAACTCGTGCAAACAGAGTATAGTAATGTGAAACGTGTGTGTTTCATATGGTAACAAAGTGTGGTTTTTAAAAAGAAGTGTATAGTTTTTACAAGCGTGTTTAATTTAGCAAAGGATCTGTAGTGTTTTGCTAATTGGGTGTGTGGTTGTGCTAATCGTGTGTAGTGTTTTGAAAACACGGGCCCTGTTTTGAAAATCGTGCTTACGCTATTAAAAAAACTGTAATACAGGTAACGAGTGGAGGACAGAGGAGCCTCTTAAAGAAGAGGTTACAGGTCTGTGAAAGCCAGAAATCTTGCTTGTTTGTAGGTGACCAAATACTTATTTTCCACCATAATTTGCAAATAATTCATTAAAAATCCTACAATGTGATTTTCTGGATTTTATTTCTCATTTTGTCTGTCCTAGTTGAAGTGTACCTATGATGAAAATTACAGGCCTCTCTCATCTTTTTAAGTGGGAGAACTTGCACAATTGGTGGCTGACTAAATACTTTTTTGCCCCACTGTATGTAAATGAGATATCTCTGTATTTGATTTTCAAAACATTTGCAGAAATGTCATTATGGAGTATTGTGTGTAGATTGGATTTTCAGGCTGTAACACAACATGTGAAGTAAGTCAAGGGGTATCAATACTTTCTGAAGGCACAGTACATTACCTACAGTATGCAGAAATAGTATGAGCCATTAGTGTGATAGTAAAGATATATTCTCCTAATTTGATCATTCTTTTGTCATAGAGAATGCAAACGTGTAGTGTATTCAAGACTTCAGACTTGATTTGCACTAATGAAAAATGTCTCAACCCCTATGAAAATGTCCATTAATTAGAATCTACAAAATAATTCACATTTCCTGTTGCTGCAGTATTTATTTTCCTGCTGTGAGAAACTGGTCAAATTAAGAGAGCACATCTGTATATCACTATGATGTATTACTTGCATGGTGGTATACTATCATACTTGTTATGACCATGGACAATGTATGTAGTAATAGGAATACTGATCATGTCTAGGGACATTAGTACAACAGAAAGAATGCTCTGCCTTCTTGGCAAGAACCTGTCAATCAGAGTCTTGTGAATAACTGGTGGAGATCACAAGAATGTGTGTGTGTGTGTGTGTGTGTGTGTGTGTGTGTGTGTGTGTGTGTGTGTGTGTGTGTGTGTGTGTGTGTGTGTGTGTGTGTGTGTGTGTGTGTGTGTGTGTGTGTGTGTTTGTATGTGTGTGTGTATGTGTGTGTGTGTGTGTTTGTATGTGTGTGTGCGCACGACACCCTCATAAATACAGACTCTGATCCATTAAGATACGACTTTATTGGAGGAAGAGGAGGAGAACCTGTGTGAGGAAGTAGAGACAAGCCATTAATGGTGTAGCCAACAGTTGCTACTTGTTATCTAAATATCCAGTATTGCCTATTTGCATGTCTGTGTATCTCTCATTAATCTGTCACTCACATGCAATTAATAAACCTAGCCCTCATATAGAGAGATGGACATTTGCAATGTTTAATAATTTTTTTAAACATTTTGAATTAATATAAATTAGTTAATAGTGATTCATTAATCATTTTTGAGTTGCCACTTTTGATCAAAAGGAATGTGATCAAATTGCTTGTCATTAATTTATGTTGATCTGATGCAACTTATTTACTCCCTTAAATCTCCTGTCTATGAAATATGCATTTGGGCATGAACTATACTAATGGACTAACTCAATAACTAACTAACGCTCCAAACTGCTCATCCATTCCCTTTGAAAATCTGTCCGGTCAATCAAATTGACAAGACCTGTTTGCAAACATCAGACAGACACTCATTTAGCACTAATAGATACCTGCAATATTCACAACTCATGTATTCATACTGTAATAACCAGAGATTAGTAAATGTGTGGAGTTGAACTCTCAGTAAGACCCAATTCTGATCAAATGCTGAGTGATATTTCTTTACCACTATACTTTGATTAAATGGTCTCACCTTCTTTAGGCAAAACCATTCGCTCTATTGTTTCCCTTTGACCGTACCTTCATCAATACCACTCTTAGCATTTTTGTCTGTTAGTGTGCATTGAATGAGTCTGTGTGTGTATGTGTGTGTACTGCACTGTTAAAATTCTGGCACTATTTTAAAAAATGTATTCTAGTCTAAGTCATTTTGACAAAAATATGAGTATAAAGTCTAACATGCTGACGAGACCGGGCACTTGCGTGCGTCCGTGTGCACCATCACGCGGATGTTTTGTATATCTACACCAGACGCATTCAGGACACGCAGGTTGAAATATCAAAACAAACTCTGAACCAACTATATTAATTTTAACTGACTTGCCGTCAGTTAAGAACACATTCTTATTTTCAATGACGGCCTGGGAACAGTGGGTTAACTGCCTGTTCAGAGGCAGAACGACAGATTTGTACCTTGTCAGCTCGGGGGTTTGAACTCGCAACCTTCCGATTACTAGTCCAACGCTCTAACCACTAGGCTACCCTGCTGCCCCTATTAATTTGGGGACAGGTCGAAGACCATTAAACATTCATGTCAATTTAGCTTGCTAGCTTGTTGTTGCTAGCTAATTTATCCTGGGATATAAACATTGGGTTGTTATCTTACCTGAAATGCACAAGGTCCTGTATGACGACAATTAATTCACAGATAAAAGGGTAAATCAAATTAGTTTCTAGTAATCTCTCATCCGTGGACTTTATATGGTGGTTGGCAACCAACTTTAAGGTGCGTTACCATCACCAACTGGACTGGAGTGTGGACTTCAGTTCATCTTTCAATCACCCACGTGGGTACATGCTCCTAAAAACCAATGAGGAGATGGGAGACGCGGGACTTGAAGCGCGTCAAGGGTCATAAATAGAGCCAAGTTCTATTTTAGAGCCTGGCTACGCAGATGCTCGTTGATGCTCACGAGCGGTTTGGATGTAATGATTCTATAACATGTATGTGTAAATGTGTGGTCAGCATGTTAGTCACATTTTTTGTCGTTTGAATAATGATTTAGTCCAGTTATTGTCAAAATGATGAAAACTATTCCCTATGGCTGAAGTCCAAGTGCTGAAGTCTGAGTCACTGGGTCCACATTAAATCAAAGTAAAGTTATTTACCCAGTCAGATATAGCATAATGGCAAGAGGAATTTAGTCAATAAATTATTTGCTATCCCTTTTCCTTTCTTTCTGTGCCACCAAATGTTTGCATATACTGTAGGTACTGGTAATGTTACCAGGGCCACATTCAGTTGAAAAACGTTCTTGAACATTGCAGATAGAAATGTCATGAATACAGCCAACGTTATTCTTTATTCAACATGTCAGAGAGGCATGTTTGTTCTACATAGGGCTGTTACGGTGACCGTATTACCGCCACACCGGCGGTCGGTCACGAGTCATGATGGCAGTCAAATTCCAGGTGAAAGTTTAGTCATGATAATTAGGCTTTTTCAAGCTCTGATGCTGCTGACGGTCATTAGTAGCCTACCAAACGTGCTAACTGCCTGGTACTCAGCACTCTGTTGTCTCTCTAATCACTCTGAAATCAATGCAAATGTAATCGAAAATCTAATCAAACTAAATCTACTAAAATCTAAATCATGAGAGCCCATGAGTTCATGTTGTGCAACATTTCTATAAGCTGTGCAATTGCGTGAGAAAACAGAGTGATGGCCTCTGTTAAAATGAGGAGGATCCTATCAGCTTTCTATAGGCTAGGCCTACTATATTTATTAAGCACACTGCTTCTCTTTACAACAGGAGTATATCCTACCTGGCTGGCATGAAAATGAACCACTGGAAAAGCGTCCTCCATTCGCTATTTAAGTGCATAGATGACAGGTATCCCCCCACTGCCCCTGTTTTGAGACAGGTGCATGATAATGGTCTATTCAAAAAAAAAATCACACATACTGTATGTTATTTAGTATATGTAAAGACAAGATTATATCCAGAATAGTGTGATGGGTGACAATATTAGCCTATTACTTCTGAATTATATCACTTGTGAATGATGCCCAACTTAAGGCAATAAAACATTTTTTTTTTACTTTTTCAAATTATAGTCACACACCTCATGTAGCTTAGCCCAAAGGCCTACACATTTTAATAAGGTTAGTATCACACCTCATGTAGCCTTCATTGCTCAGAACAAGAATAGACTGACGAGTTTCAGAAGAAAGTGCTTAATTTCTGGCCATTTTGAGCCTGTAAATGAACACACAAATGCTGATTCTCCAGATACTCAACTAGTCTAAAGAAGGCCAGTTTTACAGCTTATTTAATCAAGACAACAGTTTTCAGATGTGCTAACATAATTGCAAAGGGGTTTTCTAATGATCAATTAGCCTTTTAAAATTATAAACTTGGATTAGCTAACACAACGTTCCATTGGAACACAGGAGTGATGGTTGCTGATAATGGGCCTCTGTACGCCTATGTAGATTTTCCATAGAAAAATCTACTGTTTCTAGCTACAATAGTCATTTACAACATTAACAATGTCTACACTGTATTTCTGATCAATTTGATGTTATTTTAATGGACAATTTTTTTTTCAAAAACAAGGACATTTCTAAGTGAACCCAAACTTTTGAACGGTAGTATATATACAGTGAGGGAAAAAAGTATTTGATCCCCTGCTGATTTTGTACGTTTGCCCACTGACAAAGAAAGGATCAGTCTATAATTTTAATGGTAGGTTTATTTGAATAGTGAGAGACAGAATAACAAAAAAATAACAAAAAAATAAATGTAAAAAATGTCATAAATTGATTTGTTTTTTAATGAGGGAAATAAGTATTTGACACCCTCTCAATCAGAAAGATTGTCTGGCTCACAGGTGTCTTTTATACAGGTGACGAGCTGAGATTAGGAGCACACTCTTAAAGGGAGTGCTCCTAATCTCAGTTTGTTACCTGTATAAAAGACACCTGTCCACAGAAGCAATCAATCAATCAGATTCCAAACTCTCCACCATGGCCAAGACCAAAGAGCTCTCCAAGGATATCAGGGACAAGATTGTAGACCTACAAAAGGATGGAATGGGCTACAAGACCATCGCCAAGCAGCTTGGTGAGAAGGTGACAACAGTTGGTGTGATTATTCGCAAATGGGAGAAACACAAAAGAACTGACAATCTCCCTCGGCCTGAGGATCCATGCAAGATCTCACCTCATGGAGTTGCAATGATCATGAGAACGGTGAGAAATCAGCCCAGAACTACACGGGCGGATCTTGTCAATGATCTCAAGTCACCATAGTCACCAAGAAAACAACACTACGCCGTGAAGGACTGAAATCCTGCAGCGCCCGCAAGGTCCCCCTGCTCAAGAAAGCACATATACATGCCCGTCTGAAGTTTACCAATGAACATCTGAATGATTCAGAGGACAACTGGGTGAAAGTGTTGTGGTCAGATGAGACCAAAATGGATCTCTTTGGCATCAACTCAACTCGCCGTGTCTGGAGGAGGAGGAATGCTGCCTTATGACCCCAAGAACACCATCCCCACCGTCAAACATGGACGTGGAAACATTATGCTTTGGGGGTGTTTTTCTGCTAAGGGGACAGGACAACTTCACCGCATCAAAGGGACGATGGACGGGGCCATGTACCGTCAAATCTTGGGTGAGAACCTCCTTCCCTCAGCCAGGGCATTGAATATGGCTCGTGGATGGGTATTCCAGCATGACAATGACCCAAAACACACGGCCAAGGCAACAAAGGAGTGGCTCAAGAAGAAGCACAATAAGGTCCTGGAGTGGCCAAGCCAGTCTCCAGACCTTAATACCATAGAAAATCTGTGGAGGGAGCTGAAGGTTCGAGTTGCCACACGTCAGCCTCGATAACCTTAATGACTTGGAGAAGATCTGCAAAGGGGAGTGCGACAAAATCCCTCCTGAGATGTGTGCAAACCTAGTGGCCAACTACAGGAAACGTCTGACCTCTGTGATTGCCAACAAGGGTTTTGCCACCAAGTACTAAGTCATGTTTTGCAGAGGGGTCAAATACTTATTTCCCTCATTAAAATGCATATCAATTTATAACATTTTTGACATGCGTTTTTCTGTATTGTTTTGTTGCTATTTTTTTTTAACTAACTTTTTCCCCTCACTGTATATATATATATATACATATATATATATCAGGAAATGTACATAGTGAACTCATACACATGGTAAATATGAAAATAGAATACAGTATTTCAGAACATGATCTCCTGCTTGCATAGAATTAATTATCAGGCTGGGAAGAATTGACGGTCACCACCCCCCCCCCCCATCTGCAAGCACGACCAATGGCATAACACCTTATTGATATGTAAATTAAACCAACCAATAGGAATAAACATCAAATACATATTTCTGCAGTGGCAAGTAGAAACATAACCAACCCTGTAACATTTGCATGGAAGCTGAGTGTTAAGTGTGTGTGTATGCAGACTGTGTGTGTTTGTGTGCGTGTGTGTGTGTGTGTTTGTGAGTGAAAGTGTAACAGTTGAGACCCAACCAATTCTTAATCTCTTTAACAGACTATTAAAGTCAGGTGCATCCAACTCCCTCATCCCCCCTCATCATGGCGTGAGAAGCTGCCTCTTTATAAATCTATAACAACTAGATCCTCCATAAAACTACCTCATAAAATACTCTGTTCATCTTTACCATGACCTTTTCCTGACACTCCCCTCAAAACAATAATGCAGTAAAGCACTTTTATTTTGACAGTTGTTGTAAAATATAATGCACTGTACTAATGGTTACCATGCATTTTATTTTAATGGCAATGTGGTTTTATAGATGTAAGGCACATGAGAGTCATCAGTAGCAGGAGGTGAGAGTTCACATCAATGGTGGTGCACACACACACGCACGCACACTGTGTTGAGGATTGATGGGGTATTGAACACCAGTCGATACAGACCAGGTAGATTATAGCAGCAGAACAGAACAGACTTTTCTGGGTCTTGGGGAAAATGACCTAATAGATTCCCAGAGCCTGGTTATGATACTTAACCTGCTCTAATTAGAGAACAGGAAGAGGCCTGGCCACTGAAAATGTAATCATGAAATTAGCCTGGTAATAAATCAACATAAGCCATAATCAAGTCCATGTTATGAAGTCCATATTGGTTCATTTCAGAGCTATATCACCTATTTGGACTCCCTCGTTTAGTAATACGAAATGAGTTATATTGAGTTACCTTACACTAAACTCTTCAAATGTAATATTAGCTGTGTCATGCCACGTGATGCGATGCGTGGTGATGGGGGTCCATGACACCGTTTGTAAAACAAGGTTGTCATTAAGTACAGTCTCCTTAGTTACCCACCCTACACATCACACCATCACCCCACGATCATAAAACCCAAACACATTGACTTAGCAGCTTATTACTCACCTTCAACTTTGAGCAGCCAATAAAAAAAGGAAATTACAAGAACAGTATCAGCTGCAATATTTTTATGAGATTTCTTTTAGACTCCTCTAATAAAATCGACGAGCTATCCCGTGTTCTCGTTAACCCATGTTACTAAAGAGAAGGAACACCATAGCGAGCTGGCTGGCCTCACACAAGAGGCAATATACTTATTCAAATGACTATATAACTTAGTCATTCATATAACCAGAGATGGCTCACAACAACAGCGAGGATCCAACTATAGAAATTGAATGGTTGTAGTTCTATTCATTCTAATTCGTTTTAATTCTAACGATCAAACCCACTAAAAACAGCCAGGCGTTCGAGGTCTCTGAGCTTTCAATCTACAGGTAGCTACATTCTCCACATGATCCAGCTACCTACAATACCAATTTAATAAAACAATAAAACAGATCAATTTACCCTAAGAGAAATGCAAAATAGCCACCTACATTTATTTAATTCTTTATTTAACTAGGCAAGTCAGTTAAGACCAAATTCTTGTTTACAATGACAGTCTAACAGGGAACAGTGGGTTAACTGCCTTGTTCAGTGGCAGAACGACAGATTTTTACTTTGTCAGCTCTGGGATTCAATACAGCAACCTTTCGGTTACTGGCCCAACACTCTAACCACTAGGCTACCTGCCGCCCCTGCATGACCTTATCCAGATTGTGTTAACCTAACCTAATTCATGACTTGCATAATCATTTATTACTGATATCTAATCAATATTAGATCCAATTTTCTAATGATGCAGTGAGGGTACAGTACTTCCTGAATTCATTCAAATGATGTGCTTTGTCCCTGGTATACCGAGAGTTGGACATAGCGATCTTTTGGCCCCTTGTCGAGTGGTGCCTCCCAAATGGCACCTTATTCCCCATATAGTGCACTACGTTTGACCCGGGCCCATAAGACTTAGGGCATAGGGTGCCATTTGGGACGCAGCCTGGGTCTATTGCTCCTGGCTCCCATGGACACGTAACATTAGAAGACATGGACATACCTTAGCCCCTGGTAGCTCCTGGTGTTGTGTAAGACCTTAACCTGGGTACAGGGTGGATGACCACGGCGGCTTGTGGCAGAGCCAGCCAGGATTACTGGACTGTCTCAATTATGACCATTAGGAGAGTCGGGGATGGGGCAGGTTGTCATTTCTGGTTACATACATTTGTCCCTGCATCGATTCTACACTCCTTCTGCTCCTCTCTCTTCATCTTTTGCTTCCTTCTCCCTCTCTCTCTCTCTCTCTCTCTCTCTCTCTCTCTCTCTCTCTCTCTCTCTCTCTCTCTCTCTCTCTCTGTCTCCATCTCTGTTTACTTCTTTCTCTCTCCCTCTCTTTTTCTTTCTTTCTCATTCTTTCTCTTTTTCTCCCTCTCCTTCGTTCTCTACCAGGTTCAGAAGGCTGAACTTATGTCTGACAAGACCTTCCATTCATAATATCCTCCCATAGGCTATCATGGCTTTCTACACTCAATCTGAGGAAAATCTCACAGATACTTCCTAGTGTTTAAAGGATCAGAGAGTGGGAGTCATTTAAAGGACTGCTGGGGTCACCAATACATAAATGTATGCACAGGCACTCCCCTAAGTCACTTTAGATAAATGTGTCTGCTAAAAAACTTATGATATATTATATTACTTTGTGCGAGGAAACACCATGTTTCCGTAGAATGCATTTCAGACACAGTACTGTATATACCCTCCTCCAGCCCAGTAAACGCTGTCTGCCTGTCTGCGTCCCAGTTCTGTGTCCCAGCTCTGGCTCTGTTCAGCCACATAATGGAATGTGTGATGAAAGCAGATGCTAGGCTAATGACAACCTGGTGACACTCAACCACATCCCTAACACACACTGCCCCTCCCCCTGCATCCCTCCCTCACTCTGTCTGTCTGCCAGTCCAGACCCCCCTCATCTGTCTGGGGTCCCACTGTGTGTGTGTGTGTGTGTGTGTGTGTGTGTGTGTGTGTGTGTGTGTGTGTGTGTGTGTGTGTGTGTGTGTGTGTGTGTGTGTGTGTGTGTGTGTGTGTGTGCGTGCGTGCGTGCGTGCGTGCGTGCGTGTGTGTCTGTGTGTGGCAGAGAAAAGGATTGAGATGAATGAGATGAGACAGAGATACGTATTCTAATACTAATGATCTCTCCCATCAGAAACTGAAAAAGAGAGGAAAAATACAATAAAGGACAGAGACTCTTTTTTCTCAACAGATTTATGCTTATTTATTCATTAAAGCATGCTGGGTTCATGTGTTCATGTGTCGATGGGGCAGTATGCCTGGTGCTGTCAGAACTAAGGGGCTGTGAGAGGACAGGCTGTAGCAGAGCTGTTGTTTGGCAGGCTGTCGCCTCTGCTCTGCGCTGATCAGCCTCTCCTCTACTCGCCCGCCGGGCCGGCCTGGGAGGAGGCTGGTACTGGAAGTGCAAATGCATGTTGCCAACACCGTGCTGTTTACGGACACACACACACACACACACGCATAACACACCTCGCTCCTGATAAATAATACATGCACAAACAGACTGCGTGTGTGTGTACAGTATATGTGTGTGTATGTATTTATGTTGTGCTTGACAATTTAATGAAATAATTTAAAAGTTGTTTGTCAGTGCCCCAGATTCCTAGAGCATTGTCTAGTTGACCTGTGGTCTCTCTCTGCTGTGTGTGCAGCCAGTCTGGAGCCATGAGGTCTGCAACCTGGGCTCAGTGGACCATGTGGTGTGTCCTCCTGAAGCAGCAAAAGAGGCCCACAACAGCACTCTTCTCATCGAAGAGAGAATTAAAGTATTTAAAGAACATTATAAATTCACTTTGGACCCTTGGAGAGGCATTGGGATCATTCACTGGACAAAAGTACTGTTTTAAAAATGATTAGTTATCTAGTTAATGTTGACGTATTAACTAGAGGTTGATAGACATTCCTTTTGCTCTGACACACAGGAAGAGTATCACTATACTGCACACTGTGTCAGCACTAATGCACGCGGACATCACAACACCACAGCAGCACACAAGGAGTTAACCAAACCAGTGAGGGGGGAAAGCAGCAGGCAAAAAAAATACAAAAAATGCTGCCATCTCCTTTATTGTTAGGTTTAATTAAATTTTCAGCTCTAATTACAATTAAGCCACTTAGTATGTATAATATTGTTTGCATCACGGAGCAGCACAGATGCAGTCCATCAACGCAATTAAATATTAAAGCAGCAGTGGCTGTATTAATAGCAGCGCAGCACGAAGCCCCGCTGTCTCCGGGCCAAGCCAATGAAGCCGGGACTCCCCGTATGGTCGCCTGGAGATTGCGCCACCGCGCCACTGTGCCAGAGAGCCATCCTCATCAGCACCATCGCGCCGTGGGCACCGCTGTCTGACCTATATTTCCCGTGCCTCTTTCGCCAGAAAAGCATTAGTAAATGGGGGAAAAATGCAGAACAACCCCATGAGTGTATGAATATTCTTGAACTGCGGATGAATCGTTAGTCTAATGCAAAAAAAGTGTTGTGCTGACAAATTATTCATGATCCAAGAATGAGTGCGTTGTATGTCCAAATGATGAATCGCTTGATTCACCTCACTTTTCTCTCCTCTCCTCCATCCCCCTCTCCTTTTTTCATGTGTATTCTCTCATTTTGTCCTCCCCCCGCCCTCTTGGCCTGTCTTATCAAGGTGCTTCTGCATAATTTAGGAAATCAGCGCCTGCTAACACAAGTAAACAAGAGTCTGTTGGGTTGTCAGGCAATGCTGGTTTGGCCGAGTCTCAGACCACTAGTGCTTGGTCTCCCTCTAATAGGCCTATTCATACAAAGAATTCACAGAGAAACGGATTGTATCAAGTTAGCATAGTTCTAATTTAGTGCAACCCCATAAGAAATAACTCAGGTATATTGAACAATGGGCTAATAAGAAATACATTATTTTGGGCTTGTTCAGCATTGTAATCCTCATCAGTCTCTCTCTCTCTCTCTCTCTCTCTCTCTCTCTCTCTCTCTCTCTCTCTCTCTCTCTCTCTCTCTCTCTCTCTCTCTCTCTCTCTCTCTCTCTCTCTCTCTCTCTCTCTCTCTCTCTCTCTCTCTCTCTCTCTCTCTCTCTCTCTCTCTCGCTCTCTCTCTCTCTCTCTCTCTCTCTCTCTCTCTCTCTCTCTCTCTCTCTCTCTCTCTCTCTCTCACTCTCTCTCTCTCTCTCTGCTCCTTCTCTCTCCCGGTTGATGTGTTGTGTGATGTCCTATAAGTCAGGTCCATCCCTTGGACAGATCAAGCTGGGTATTATGGGCCTGAGAGAATGTGTGAGGCGCAGGATCCACACAGTAATAAAGTGTAGTTATACTTGCATGCCATGTTAAATATAGCTGCCATGGAATGAGCCTAAATAGAAGTCTCCTCTTGAGGTAATACATGGGTGTTGCTAACCCTACAGTGTAATCATGCTACGTTCCAGGGAAATAGTTGTGCACAGAGGCAAACAAACAAAGCAGAAAAACAAAGCATGGAAGAGGCAATACTAATCATGAGGCAAGGCTGGGCGTCTGTGGGCAGAGTGGTGATCTCGTTTGTGTGTGTGTGTGTGGTCAGGGAATGCAGGCAGTGTAACAGACACCACAGACCTGACCCTGAAAGGGTGATATTTATGACATAGGGATTATCCTGAGGACACTATGTGAAGTCCAAAGGTTAGGCATACTGTCTGTCTGCCTTTGAGAGCATCATTAACCCAACCCAGCCTTTAACCACTAGGTTAGCAGCACAACTTAAGGACACACACAGTCCCCAATAGCCAGTGAACACTGCACACAGAAGTCATTCTAAACTCCCCAAGCCAACACAGACTCCTCCCATTTCCCAACTCCACCATTTTTGCACCAGTGAATCTCTTCATACCTCCTTCCATGTCAGTGCTCTGGATTTGTCCATCAATGACATCCTTTCATGAACTGACAACTGTTCAGCAATCTTAAGTGTGTGAGCACACACACACATATTTACCAGATGCTCTCATCCAATTAGGGTTAAGGGCACATATGCATATTTTTGTTCACATAGTCAGCTCAGGGATTCGAACCAGCGACCTTTTGGTTACTAGCACCCCCCCCCCACACACACACACACACACACACACACACACACACACACACACACACACACACACACACACACACACACACACACACACACACACACACACACACACACACACACACACACACACACACACACAGAGCTGATCAGCTGCCAAACTCTAGTCTGTGGTGATTTCCAGGGCAGCTGTGAGACTCAGGCTGATCTAAAACAGTTTACACACACAATTACTATTAATGCCAGAGACACATGCGACTCCCTTATTTATTTATCTCCCACAATGCCTCTGTGTGGACGTGAAGCGTGACTGATTGGCTGTAGTTGTGAGAGCTGGGAGGCAGCGTAGCGTGAGGGACACACCTGTTACAACCCCCATCCTTATCCTGCCTCCTCTCTCAAATCCATGTCCTACACACTACTGTAGGGGTGGGTGTGTATGGGGTGGATGTGTATGGGGTGTGTGTGGGGTGTGTGTGTGTGTGGGGTGGGTGGGTGGGTGTGTATGGGGTGGATGTGTATGGGGTGGGTGTGTGTGGGGTGGGTGTGTGTATGGGGGGTGAGTGTGTATGGGGTGTGTGTGTGTGTTGAGGTGTGTGGGATGTACTGTTGAAAAGGCAATAGGCAGATTGTCTTGTTGGTAGAAAGACACCTGTCACTGTGTTTGATAAATCTGATAAACTACTTATCTCTGATAAAACATTTTTATTTTGTTTTTGACTTGTGAAATCCATTCTTCCATTCTTCTTGTTGACAGTAGTGCAATAGTTTGTTGACAGTTGGTCAGTGGTGTAGGTCATGCCACACCCCCCACACCCCCACTGATACGACTGCTGGGACCAAAGGTCAAGTCAACCACTCTGCTGTCAACCACTCTGCTGTCAACCACTCTGCTGTCAACCACTCTCCCCTTCCAAACCAAAGGAAGAGTTCAAGGCTTTCCTTCCTCCTCTTCTATTCTTCCATTTCCCATCCCTCTCTCCTTCTCTCCCCATCCATCTGTCCTTCAATCTCCCTATCCTCTCTCCATCTCTCGTCATCCCTCTCTCTTTCCATTTACCCATCTATCCCTCTCTCTCACCTTCTATTTCCCCATTCCTCTTTCTCTCTCTCCCTCTCTCCCTCCCTAGGAGACTGTACCAGATGCCAGTGTTGGGTCTGGAGCCCCAGGAGGCCCCCAGTAACATATTGGTTTATAATTAATGACATTAGTTGCTTTATCTGTTATGAAGAGCCCTGTCTTTGTCACTGGCAGCCTGGAGAGAGACAGATTGGACAGAGGGATTGTGGGGGAGGAAGGAGGGAGGGAGAGAAGACTGGAGAGAAACAGATAGGATGGAGGGGGAGAGAGAGGAGGTGAGAGTTTGAAAAGAAAGAGATTTAGAGGATGGTATACGATAGTAACTAATGAGTAGAAGTAGTTGGTGAAGTAGGGGAAGTGACAGAACAAATGACTGTCTCAGACATGGGAAGGGGAAAAACAATCGAGAAAAAATAACATGGCCTGAAAAATGAAATGTGCAACCTTGCAATCCACATAACCATAATCAGTTAACATTGATTTCACTTAGCTGTTGTTTTTATGTACATTTCAAATGAACAAGCAACTCTGTCCTAGTCACTCTACAGTGTCAGTAGCATTAGAGTACGGTGGTGGTAGAGCACTTAGAAAGGGAGTCAGAGTTCATTCTGGACACAGTGGTTGCCAGATATGTGTTTAGTCTTCATTAGGGGAGAGGACAGTGTTTGGCCCCTGAGGAGACTTTGTGATGACAGGGAGGGAGAGAGCAGCACACGCCCATCGGTCCATCACTGAGTTACCGTCTACAGCCCCTCAGCTCTACAGTCCTCTGGGTCTCTTTAGGCAGGCTGCGTGGTTCCTGTTCCGCCCATGCCTAGACTAATACACACACACACACACACACACACACACACACACACACACACACACACACACACACACACACACACACACACACAACACACACACACAGAGACTTCCAGGCGGACGGATGGTTTAGACTAGGTGAGTAAATTGTTTTTTTTCACCATGGGATATTTGTCAAGCAGGCCACACCACCCTCTGGTCCAGTGGCTTCCGTGACGTATCACATGCGCGCACACACACACACACACACACACACACACACACACACACACACACACACACACACACACACACACACACACACACACACACACACACACACACACAGAGAAACACACACAGAGACACACACCCACAAACACACACACACACACACACACACAAAAATGCCCTCTGGTCCAGTGGCTTCCGTAATGTAATGGATCTGATTAATGGAGGGTTATTAACAAAAGGGGGTTTGTTCTGGCCCTGTGTGTGTGTGTGTGTGTGTGTTGTGTGTGTGTTGTGTGTGTGTTGTGCGTGTGCGCGCGTGTCTTCTGGCCCTGCGGCTGACGGCCCGCCCGGGCGCCGTGTTCTTAACGCTGCAGCTCAATGCTGATATAATGGCCTGGGTTAGGAGCTCTGTGATTAAGCAGCATTTAACAGCAACCAAAGCCAGGCCTGGGACAACTTCAATGGGCCCTTCGTAAACGTAGGGAGTCCCCTGAGAACACACATCCATCTCTCTCTTCAGAGCCCACTCATTCATCTCTCTCTCCCTCTCTCTCTCTCTCTCTCCCTCTCTCTCTCTCTCTCTCTCTCTCTCTCACTTTGGTAGTTTGGAGAGAGGGAGGTATGGAGGGAGGGATGGACTGTAGAAGAGTGGAGAGAAGTAGAGACGGTTGCTGAATATGATGCTGAAGGAAGTACACAGTTGTAAGGATTTGAAAGATTTGTACCTCAAGTCATTTGAGATCCGGAGGTGCAAGTTAGGAGCGACGCCAAACTCCGTCGCCGAACAGACTTCTAATGACAATATGCTAAGCTAAGTGCTAACCTCATTCCACACTGTCTAGTCCTTCGCTGCCAGCTAATCCAGTTAACTTTTTTGCTAGCTTCACACTGACCCGCTAATACAATAACTTCCACCAAAGCGTCCCAGCAGCCTTCTTTGGCTGTGGACTGGACAGAGATAGAGAGGACTCCACCCCCCCCCCCACCCCTAACCACCCCCTCCTCCTCCTCTCCAGACCCTTTTCTTGGCTCCTGTGGGATGGCAGTAATAATTATTATGTAAATAAATACGCCTGCTATAATCACATTCGTGCTGCTGATCCAATTAGAGGGCTGATAGCGGCGGGATGATTGTAGCAGACTGGCGGCTGATTGGCTGATAGGTTGATAGGTAGTGCCTGCATGTCTGTCTGTCTGTGTGGGGATGTGTGTTTGTGTGTGCGTGCGTGCATGTGTTCGTGTGTGTGTGTGTATGTGTGAGTTTGTGCGTGCATGCGTGCGTTCATGTGTGTGTGTGTGTGTTCTGCTTGTGTCTGTGTCCAGCGGTTAATGGTTAGCCCTCAGTGCCTAGTTTTGGGCCGGGCGGTCAGCTCACCTGCCCTGGGTCTGCATGGGTCTGGGTGCTTCCATCTGTCTCAGTTATCATTACATTGCTCTGGTTCTCTGTGGATCACTTACAGCAGCTTATCATCCATTAGACCTGGAATTCAGATGGGCTTAATGACGCCCGCTGCACGCGACCCATCCGTTATATCCATTGAGCTGGTGCGTATTATAAAACTCTGATTGGGAGTTTCCTTTGCTCATAGCTGACGCACAGTGCTGTAATAGGTCACGTTATTGTATTGGATATTTTCTCATGTAACGTTCAAGGTTTTTCCCTCAATATGTTAGCTTATAAGCTTGTAACTTTCGTAAAAGGAACCTTGAACTACACTATATTGAAATCATTTTCTGTTGCCCCACAGAGAATGTTGAGGTTCGGATAAACCACAATAAAGTAACCTAATGTCCCTACGTGAAATGTTGTGGTTGGCCAATGTTGTCCATGACATCACCTTGGTTGAACAGGGTGACAGACGGCACACAGAAATGGAGGGGAGAGGGAGCGAGGTAGGGGATGCGGGGGGGGGGTACATTAGTTCTAGCCTCCCACTTATCCCGTACCCGGCTCCCCAAAGGGATAACGGGGCCTCAGTTGAAACCTGTGCCCCCTCAGTTTTAGTGTTATGTTCCTTTAAAACAAATCTGTATCTCCGCTGTGCTGTGTCAGCACAATGGACAGAGCGTGCCGCGGTGTGTGTAGGGGGGCTATGGAAAGGCATTGGAGTGGTTAGGTGTATGTAGGGGGGCTATGGAAAGACATTGGAGTGGTTAGGTGTGTGTAGGGGGCTATGGAAAGACATTGGAGTGGTTAGGTGTGTGTAGGGAGGCTCTGGAAAGACATTGGAGTGGTTAGGTGTGTGTAGGGGGCTATGGAAAGACATTGGAGTGGTTAGGTGTGTGTAGGGAGGCTCTGGAAAGACATTGGAGTGGTTAGGTGTGTAGGGGGGCTATGGAAAGACATTGGAGTGGTTAGGTGTGTGTAGAGGGGCTATGAAAAGACATCGGAGTGGTTAGGTGTGTAGGGGGGCTATGGAAAGACATTGGAGTGGTTAGGTGTGTGTAGGGAAGCTCTGGAAAGACATTGGAGTGGTTAGGTGTGTGTAGGGGGGCTATGGAAAGACATTGGAGTGGTTAGGTGTGTGTAGGGAGGCTCTGGAAAGACATTGGAGTGGTTAGGTGTGTGTAGGGGGCTATGGAAAGACATTGGAGTGGTTGGGTGTGTGTAGGAGGGCTATGGAAAGTCATTGGAGTGGTTAGGTGTGTAGGGGGGCTATGGAAAGACATTGGAGTGGTTAGGTGTGTGTAGGGGGAGGCTATGGAAAGACATTGGAGTGGTTAGGTGTGTGTAGGGGGGCTATGGAAAGACATTGGAGTGGTTAGGTGTGTGTAGGGGGCTATGGAAAGACATTGGAGTGGTTAGGTGTGTGTAGGGAGGCTATGGAAAGACATTGGAGTGGTTAGGTGTGTGTAGGGGGCTATGGAAAGACATTGGAGTGGTTAGGTGTGTGTAGGGGGGCTATGGAAAGACATCGGAGTGGTTAGGTGTGTGTAGGGGGGCTATGGAAAGACATTGGAGTGGTTAGGTGTGTGTAGGGGGCTATGGAAAGACATTGGAGTGGTTAGGTGTGTGTAGGGGGCTATGGAAAGGCATTGGAGTGGTTAGGTGTGTGTAGGGGGGCTATGGAAAGACATTGGAGTGGTTAGGGGTGTGTAGGGGGGCTATGGAAAGACATTGGAGTGGTTAGGTGTGTGTAGGGGGCTATGGAAAGACATTGGAGTGGTTAGGTGTGTGTAGGGGGCTATGGAAATACATTGGAGTGGTTAGGTGTGTGTAGGGGGCTATGGAAAGACATTGGAGTGGTTAGGTGTGTGTAGGGGGCTATGGAAAGACATCGGAGTGGTTAGGTGTGTGTACGGGGCTATGGAAAGACATTGGAGTGGTTAAGTGTGTGTAGGGAGGCTCTGGAAAGACATTGGAGTGGTTAGGTGTGTGTAGGGGGCTATGGAAAGACATTGGAGTGGTTAGGTGTGTGTAGGGAGGCTATGGAAAGACATCGAAGTGGTTAGGTGTGTGTAGGGGGCTATGGAAAGACATTGGAGTGGTTAGGTGTGTGTAGGGGGCTATGGAAAGACATTGGAGTGGTTAGGTGTGTGTAGGGGGCTATGGAAAGACATTGGAGTGGTTAGGTGTGTGTAGGGGGCTATGGAAAGACATTGGAGTGGTTAGGTGTGTGTAGGGAGGCTATGGAAAGACATTGGAGTGGTTAGGTGTGTGTAGGGGGCTATGGAAAGACATTGGAGTGGTTAGGTGTGTGTAGGGGGGCTATGGAAAGACATCGGAGTGGTTAGGTGTGTGTAGGGGGCTATGGAAAGACATTGGAGTGGGGCTATGGAAAGACATTGGAGTGGTTAGGTGTGTGTAGGGGGCTATGGAAAGACATTGGAGTGGTTAGGTGTGTGTAGGGGGCTATGGAAAGGCATTGGAGTGGTTAGGTGTGTGTAGGGGGGCTATGGAAAGACATTGGAGTGGTTAGGGGTGTGTAGGGGGGCTATGGAAAGACATTGGAGTGGTTAGGTGTGTGTAGGGGGCTATGGAAAGACATTGGAGTGGTTAGGTGTGTGTAGGGGGCTATGGAAATACATTGGAGTGGTTAGGTGTGTGTAGGGGGCTATGGAAAGACATCGGAGTGGTTAGGTGTGTGTAGGGGGCTATGGAAAGACATCGGAGTGGTTAGGTGTGTGTACGGGGCTATGGAAAGACATTGGAGTGGTTAAGTGTGTGTAGGGAGGCTCTGGAAAGACATTGGAGTGGTTAGGTGTGTGTAGGGGGCTATGGAAAGACATTGGAGTGGTTAGGTGTGTGTAGGGAGGCTATGGAAAGACATCTATGGAAAGACATTGAAGTGGTTAGGTGTGTGTAGGGGGCTATGGAAAGACATTGGAGTGGTTAGGTGTGTGTAGGGGGCTATGGAAAGACATCGGAGTGGTTAGGTGTGTGTAGGGGGCTATGGAAAGACATTGGAGTGGTTAGGTGTGTGTAGGGGGGCTATGGAAAGACATTGGAGTGGTTAGGTGTGTGTAGGGGGGCTACGGAAAGACATCGGAGTGGTTATGTGTGTGTAGGGGGCTATGGAAAGACATTGGAGTGGTTAGGTGTGTGTAGGGGGCTAATGAAAGACATTGGAGTGGTTAGGTGTGTGTAGGGGGCTATGGAAAGACATTGGAGTGGTTAGGTGTGTGTAGGGGGCTATGGAAAGACATTGGAATGGTTAGGTGTGTGTAGGGGGCTATGGTAAGACATTGGATTGGTTAGGTGTGTGTAGGGGGGCTATGAAAAGACATTGGAGTGGTTAGGTGTGTGTAGGGTGGCTATGGAAAGACATTGGGAGTGGTTAGGTGTGTGTACGGGGCTATGGAAAGACATTGGAGTGGTTAGGTGTATGTAGGGGGGCTATGGAAAGACATTGGGAGTGGTTAGGTGTGTGTAGGGAGGCTATGGAAAGACATTGGAGTGGTTAGGTGTGTGTAGGGGGCTATGGAAAGACATTGGAGTGGTTAGGTGTGTGTAGGGGGCTATGGAAAGACATTGGAATGGTTAGGTGTGTGTGGGGGGGGGCTATGGAAAGACATTGGAGTGGTTGGGTGTGTGTAGACATTGGGGGCTATGGAAAGACATTGGAGTGGTTAGGTGTGTGTAGGGGGCTATGGAAAGACATTGGAGTGGTTAGGTGTGTGTAGGGGGGCTATGGAAAGACATTGGAGTGGTTAGGTGTGTGTAGGGGGGCTATGGAAAGACATTGGAGTGGTTAGGTGTGTGTAGGGGGGCTATGAAAAGACATTGGAGTGGTTAGGTGTGTGTAGGGGGGCTATGGAAAGACATTGGAGTGGTTAGGTGTGTGTAGGGGGGCTATGGAAAGACATTGGAGTGGTTAGGTGTGTGTAGGGGGGCTATGGAAAGACATTGGAGTGGTTAGGTGTGTGTAGGGTGGCTATGGAAAGACATTGGGAGTGGTTAGGTGTGTGTAGGGGGCTATGGAAAGACATTGGAGTGGTTAGGTGTATGTAGGGGGGCTATGGAAAGACATCGGAGTGGTTAGGTGTATGTAGGGGGGCTATAGAGAGACATTGGAGTGGTTAGGTGTGTGCAGGGGGCTATGGAAAGACATTGGAGTGGTTAGGTGTGTGTAGGGGGGCTATGGAAAGACATTGGAGTGGTTAGGTGTGTGTAGGGGGCTATGGAAAGACATTGGAGTGGTTAGGTGTGTGTAGGGGGGCTATGGAAAGACATTGGAGTGGTTAGGTGTGTGTAGGGGGCTATGGAAAGACATTGGAGTGGTTAGGTGTGTGTAGCGGGGCTATGGATAGACATTGGAGTGGTTAGGTGTGTGTAGGGGGGCTATGGAAAGACATTGGAGTGGTTAGGTGTGTGTAGGGGGGCTATGGAAAGACATTGGAGTGGTTAGGTGTGTGTAGGGGGGCTATGGAAAGACATTGGAGTGGTTAGGTGTGTGTAGGGGGGCTATGGAAAGACATTGGAGTGGTTAGGTGTGTGTAGGGGGCTATGGAAAGACATTGGAGTGGTTAGGCCTCCTTTGGGTCTCCATAAAAAGTGGGAAAACACTTCTCATCTCTGTTGTGGGCTAAGTGAATAACGTGATACGCCTCAGCCTGTAATATTTGATTTTGATTTATAAGGGCGGGATCATGTATAAGGGCGGGATCATTTTTAACAGTCGGGCCCCGGCGAGGACGCCATGTTGGAGGCTGAACTGTCTCCTTCCTGCTCCTCTGACGTTCCTATAGGGGTGCGCTCTGCAGGAGTGTCTTGTGGGGTATGTGAGGTTTTCATCCCGAACTTGACTGACAGTGAATTGATTATGACGAGTTCTCTCTTTGGAGCCTGGAGAGGAGAGGGTGTGACCCTTTCCCCGGGCTTGAAGAGAAAATGACAGCACTGCAACATGTTCCTGGGTGTGGCATAGAAGTTGTGTCACTGCTTGAGGGTCTGGAGACAACCCCAGTGTCCACTGTGCATCGCTCGGGAGACACAGCTCCCTTGCCTGCTTCAACAAAGGCCCATGTGGGGAGATTTGTGCCCCTGCATTGCCAAAAGGTTAGTGGACATTGTTTAGGGCATCATCTGCCTCGGTGCAACTGCTATGATGTTCTTTTATTTACTCCGCCAATCTACATTCACCAGCTGGACATAGAGTCCCATGTTGGTCAATACGTATTCCGTGCCCAGGTCTCATTTGGAATGTGCCATTCTGGCTTGCTGTCACATGTCCATTAGTTTAGGTATTATGTGTGCGTTTAAGGGGGGTGGTTTGAAATTCTGAACCGTAATGATTTTAGTTGAAAGGGAAATGACCACGGCTGACAATATTTGAGGTTACTGCTAATGTGTGAGGAACGTGTCTCGAGAAATCATTTCAAATGTGAACACCAAATGAAGGGGAGGTGTATGTGGTGAAGATACGTCTCTCTCCTCTATTGCCACCGACTCCCGCCAAGTCCTGTGCTCTATTTGTTTTCTTGTGTCAATTGTTTGTCAATGTTTATCAATGCCCCATGAAATACATATTCATCAGTAAAGTTACTGTTAATCCCAGCATTCCCCCATTAGAAGAGATCCGGCCTTCCCCGAGGTCCTTCACAGTGTTCTACAGGAGCACCATCAAGAGGATACTGTCGGGCTGCATCACAGCCTGGTAAGGCAACTCCACCGGCGACACATCTCCTTCACATAGAGTTGATCAGGCTGTTGATTGTGGCCTGTGGAATGTTGTCCCACTCCTCTTCAATGGCTGTGTGAAGTTGCAGGTTATTGGCGGGAACTGGAACACGTCGATCCAGGGCATCCACAACATGCTCAATAGGTGACATGTCTGGTGAGTATGCAGGCCATGGAAAAACTGGGTTATTTTCAGTTACCAGGAACTGTGCACAGATCCTTGCAACATGGGCCGTGCATTATCATGCTGAAACATGAGATTATGGTGGCGGATGAATGGCATGACAATGGGCCTCAGGACCTTGTCACGGTTTCTCTGTGCATAAAAATTGGCATCGATAAAATGTAATGGTGTTCGTTGTCTGTAGCTTATGCCTGCCCATACCTTAACCCCACTGCCACCATGGGGCACTCCATTCACAACGTTGACATCAGCAAACCGCTCGCCCACACAATGCAAAACACGTGGTCTACCGTTGTGAGGCCGGTTGGACATACTGCCAGATTCTCTAAAATTACATTGGAGGCGGCTTATGGTAGAGAATGAACATTCCATTTTCTGGCAACAGTTCTACTGGACATTCCTGCACTCAGCATGCCAATTGAACACTCCCTCAAAACTTCAGACATCTGTGGCATTGTGTTCTGTGACAAAACTGCACAAGAGTGGTCTTTTATTGTTCCCAGTACAATGCGCACATTTGATTTTTTTTAAGCCTTTATTTAACTAGGCAAGTCAGTTAAGGATACATTATTATTTTCAAAGATGGCCTAGGACCAGTGGATTAACTGCCTTGTTCAGGGGCAAAGCAACATATTTTTACATTGTCAGCTGAGGAATTTGATCTTGCAACCTTTCGGTTACTAGCCCAACACTCTACCCACTAGGCTACCTGCCACCTGTAATCATCTTCTTGATATGCCACACCTTTCAGGTGGACGGATTATCTTTGCAAATGAGAAATGCTCCGAGTAAGGATGTAAACCAATTTGTACACATAGTTTGAGAGATATGTTTTTTGGTGCATATTCAACATTTCTAGGATCTTTTATTTCAACTCATAAAACATGGGACCAACACTTTACATGTTGTATATAGTACTATTTCAGATTTTTAGGGGGGGAGAGCTCACAAACTGCACAACACTTGTGATAAAGAACTTCTGGTTTATTTAATTGTATTTACCAGTTTATTGCCAATTTCTTTGTTGTCTTTGTTTGGAGAGCATGTGCCCTGTTTCTCCGTCATGTTTAATATGTTGTGAACGCTTTCACTTTACAGTGTATAGTTATACCTGGCATGCGCACCAAGAATACAGTGTATAGATATACCTGGCATGCGCACCAAGAATACAGTGTATAGATATACCTGGCATGCGCACCAAGAATACAGTGTATAGATATACCTGGCATGCACAGCAAGAATACAGTGTATAGATATACCTGGCATGCACACCAAGAATACAGTATATAGATATACCTGGCATGCACTGCAAGATACAGTGTATAGATATACCTGGCATGCACACCAAGAATACAGTGTATAGATATACCTGGCATGCGCACCAAGAATACAGTGTATAGATATACCTGGCATGCACACCAAGAATACAGTATATAGATATACCTGGCATGCACTGCAAGATACAGTGTATAGATATACCTGGCATGCACACCAAGAATACAGTATATAGATATACCTGGCATGCACACCAAGAATACAGTGTATAGATATACCTGGCATGCACACCAAGAATACAGTGTATAGATATACCTGGCATGCACACCAAGAATACAGTGTATAGATATACCTGGCATGCACACCAAGAATACAGTATATAGATATACCTGGCATGCACTGCAAGATACAGTGTATAGATATACCTGGCATGCACACCAAGAATACAGTGTATAGATATACCTGGCATGCACAGCAAGATACAGTGTATAGATATACCTGGCATGCGCACCAAGAATACAGTGTATAGATATACCTGGCATGCACACCAAGAATACAGTGTATAGATATACCTGGCATGCGCACCAAGAACACAGTGTATAGATATCCCTGGCATGCACACCAAGAATACAGTGTATAGATATACCTGGCATGCGCACCAAGAATACAGTGTATAGATATACCTGGCATGCACAGCAAGATACAGTGTATAGATATACCTGGCATGCACACCAAGAATACAGTGTATAGATATACCTGGCATGCACAGCAAGATACAGTGTATAGATATACCTGGCATGCACACCAAGATACAGTGTATAGATATACCTGGCATGCGCACCAAGAATACAGTGTATAGATATACTTGGCATGCACACCAAGAATAGAGTGTATAGATATACCTGGCATGCACACCAAGAATACAGTGTATGGATATACTTGGCATGCACACCAAGAATAGAGTGTATAGATATACCTGGCATGCGCACCAAGAATACAGTGTATAGATATACTTGGCATGCACACCAAGAATAGAGTGTATAGATATACCTGGCATGCGCACCAAGAATACAGTGTATAGATATACTTGGCATGCACACCAAGAATAGAGTGTATAGATATACCTGGCATGCACACCAAGAATACAGTGTATAGATATACCTGGCATGCACACCAAGATACAGTGTATAGATATACCTGGCATGCACACCAAGAATACAGTGTATAGATATACCTGGCATGCACACCAAGAATAGAGTGTATAGATATACCTGGCATGCGCACCAAGAATACAGTGTATAGATATACTTGGCATGCACACCAAGAATAGAGTGTATAGATATACCTGGCATGCACACCAAGAATACAGTGCCTTCAGAAAGTATTCATACCCTTTGACTTATTCCATTTTGTTGTGTTACAGCCTGAATAATTTTTTTCTCACCCATCTAATCACAATACCCCATAAAGTGAAAACATGTTTTTAGAAATGTTTACAAATGTATTGAAATTGAAATGCAGAAATGTCTCAAAAATTCACACCCAACTCAATACATGTTAGCAAGTTGTGAGTCTTTCTGGGTAAGTATCTTAAGAGCTTTGCACACCTGGATTGTATAATAATTGCACATTATTTTTAATAATTATTCAAGCTCTGTCAAGTTGGTTGTTGATCATTGTAGCCATTACAGCCATTTTAGAGTCTTGCCATAGATTTTCAAGGCAATTTAATTTTGTCCCCCAGTGTCTATTGGAAAGCAGACTGAACCAGTTTTTCCTGTAGGAATTTGCATGTGCTTAACTGTATTCCATTCCGTGCTTCTACACCTGCATTGCTTGCTGTTTGGGGTTTTAGGTTGGGTTTCTGTACAGCACTTTGAGATATCAGCTGATGTATGAAGGGCTATATAAATACATTTGATTTGATTTTTGATTTGATTTATTTTTACCCTAAATAGACTTCCTAGTCCTTGCCGATGACAAGCATACCCCCATGCTTGAACATATGAAGAGTGGTACATAGTCATGTGTTGTGTTGGATTTGCCCCCAACATTACGCTTTGTATTCAGGACATATAGATCATTTCTTTGCCACATTTTCTGTAGTTTAATTTAGTGCCTTAATGCAAGCAGGATGCATAGTTTTGGAATATTTGTATTCTGTACAAGCTTCCTTCTTTTCACTCTGTGTTGATCCAGCCTCAGTTTTCTCCTTTCACAGCCATTCAACTCTGTAACTGTTTTAAAGTCACCATTGTCCTCATGGTGAAATCCCTGAGTGGTTTCCTGTCCGGCCACTGAGTTAATAAGGACGCCAGTATTGTTGTAGTGACTGGGTGTATTGATACACCATTCAAAGTGTAATTAATAACTTCACCAAAAGCTCAAAGATTTATTCAATGTCTGCTTTTTATAGGTGCCTTTTTTTGCAAAGCATTGGAAAACCTCTTGAAACCCCTTGAAATTCACTGCTCAACTGATGAACCTTACAGATAATTGTATGTGTGCGGTAGAGAGATGAGGAAGTCATTCAAAAATCACTATTATTGCACACATAGTGAGTCCATGCAAGTGAGTCCATGCAACTTAATATGTGACTTGTTAATCAAATGTTTAGTCCTGGACTTATTTAGGCCATAACAACAGGGTTGAGTACTTATTTACCTGACTTTTTTTGGTTATTTTTTGAAACATTTTAATTAATTAATTAGTTAAAATTTCTAAAAACATAATTCCACTGTGACATTATGGGGTATTGTGTGTAGGCCAGTCACACAACATCTCAATGTAATCCATTTTAAATTCAGGCTGTAACACAACAAAATGTGGAAAAAGTCAAGGTGTGTGAATAATTTCTAAATGCACTGTAGGTGTGGCCAAGATGTATTTAAGTGCCCGTTTGGGGATGTACGGGCAACGCATGGGGAGGCTGTATCTGAGCCTGGTAGACCCTAAGTGTGCTTTATTGGGACAGGTTTTGCCTGTTAACAGGCTTTTTCTTTAGAATGCTAACATTTTCAGAACTTTGTATATATATTTGTAAGAATTACCGTGATCTTTGAAACACCAGGGCTTTATAAATAAATCCAACAGTAATTTGCTCCTCTACCTGCCGGCCTCCTGTTGAATCTTTGTCCTAATGACTGCTAGATGGACCCTATTTTACGCTGATACAGCACAGAGGAGATAGCCTAGAGATTTCACAACAACCTGTCACTTCAAAAGCACTCAATGATCTCGGAGTCTCTGCATTTTTGCTTCATGTTTATTGTGGTGTAGCGTGATATAAGCAGAATTCAATATAATTCCAATGCAAGAACCCCCAAAAATGTTTCCCCCTTGCCAATTTCAACTGCCCCCACTTTATCTGCCTCATCCCAGGGCCATACTTCCATACCTACAGTACCATGCCACTGCCATGTGTTGGGTGAGTGGAAAGACTACTAGCGTTAATGTAACACTGTAACGTATGGGTCCCAGTGCTAAATCCCTGCCTTTTACATCTCAATCAGGTCAGTCCAGTTTATTTATACATTGTCAAGGGAGGGCGGTAGGAGGGGGAGGCACTGAGATGAATGTGGCGTTTTTTCTCTATTTAGTTAGTAAAAAGCTTTTATAATGAATTTGAAAGGGGGCACGGATCCAAGCTGCTGAAATTCCCAGTGCACTGCTAAGAGATGGAGTGAGAGCCAGAAAGGAGCAAGAGACTAAATAAATAAAATGCAATAAAACACAAATGTGGAGAGAAACCCTTCCTTACCCCCCACGCACTCCCCCTCCTCAACATATATTATTTTCTTTCTGTTTTCTGTTTTCTCTCTTCCCTCCCTCCTTCTCTCCTGTTCCCATCTCCCCCCTCTATCCCTTTCTCCTTTCCCTTCCTTACCCAGTCATTCGGTCGCACGCTATTAAACAAACAGTCTTAATATTTTGAGCTGGCTGGCAGTTTGAATTTCATCTTGTCGACGCATCTTGTTTCTCTCAAGACTTGACTGTTTTGACATTCGCTTCGATTAAATTATAAACAAGCAGGCCTCTTGATGGCGATGGTGGAGCCACTAATTTGCCTAATTGTTTGCAGTTGTCTGGGAGGCCAGGGCCTGATCGGGCCGGCCCTGTGAGGGAAGAAGGAGCGTGTGTGTGCTTGTGTGTGTGTTGAGGGAGAAGAGGGGTGTGTGTGTGTGTGTGTGTGTGTGTGTGTGTGTGTGTGTGTGTGTGTGTGTGTGTTTGTGTGTGTGTGTGTGTGTGTGTGTTTGTGTGTGTGTGTGTGTGTGTGTGTGTGTGTTGAGGGACAGGAGGGTATGTGTGTGTGTGCATGTGTGTGTGTGTCTGTGTGTGTGTATAAGTACGTGCGTGTGTGTGTGTGGGGGGGGGTAATTAGAGTACTAAAGACTTCCTCTGCCTGTTTACTCACCAGAGAGGCTTCAAACATACCCATTAGACCACAAATACTGATCTGGATGCACAAGGCGCGGGTGAGGAGGGTGAGGGCAGAGAGTGGGGTCAGAGGGGCTGCCCTAAGGTATGGAAACCCAGCCATAGGGTAGAGGGACTGGGGTGAGTAGAGGTGTGAGAGGATTTTGGAGGTATGGAGTTTGGGCTATGACATCATAACAGTGGAAAGTGTTAGATATGGAATCATGTAGTAACCAAAAAGTTTTAAACAAATCAAAAAATATTTGAGATTTGAGATTCTTCAAAGTAGCCACCCTTTGCCTTGATGACAGCTTTGCACACTCTTGGCATTCTCTTAACCAGCTTCATGAGGTAGTCACCTGGAATGTATTTCAATTAACAGATGTGCCTTTGTTAAAAGATAATTTGTGGAATTTATTTCCTTCTTAATGCATTTGAGCCAATCAGTTGTGACAAGGTAGGGGTGGTACAGTGCTCAGTATTCGGCCCCCTTGAACTTTGCAACCTTTTGCCACATTTCAGGCTTCAAACATAAAGATATAAAACTGTATGTTTTTGTGAAGAATCAACAGCAAGTGGGACACAATCATGAAGTGGAACGACATTTATTGGATATTTCAAACTTTTTTAACAAATCAAAAACTGAAAAATTGGGCGTGCAATATTATTCAGCCCCCTTAAAACTTCTTCAGGAGTTGGTTCCTGTACAGGAACCAAATGAGCGGAAATTCCAGTGCGCCAACTAATTGTACTCGTTAAAACTCAAACTTTCATTAAAATTCACATCCAGGGTACTCAAATCAAGCCACACTCGTTGTGAATATAGCTAACATGTCAGATTTGTAAAATGCTTTTCGGAGAAAGCATGACAAGCTATTATCTGATAGCATGCAGCTCCCTGACACACAGAAAGGGAATGTAAACAAACAAATTAGCGTAGCCGGCGCTACCAAAAACGCAGAAATAAAATATAAAACATTCATTACCTTTGACGAGATTCTTTGTTGGCACTCCTATATGTCCCATAAACATCACAATTGGGTCTTTTTTTCGATTAAATCGGTCCATATATACCCAAAATGTCCATTTATGAACACCGTGAAATCCATGGAAAAATGCACGTTTCCCAACGTCTGGTATCTGGTAAAGCAAATTCATAAAGTTGCCTATAAACTTTGACAAAACACTTCAACCTACTTCTGTTATCCAAGTTTAGGTATTAGTAAACGTTAATAAACGATCAAATTGATCATGGAGCGATCTGTATACAATAACTAGAACGAAAGAAAACGAGGTGCAATTTCCAGTCGAGATATTTTTGTGATGCACACATGAAGACTGGATGTGGTAATCAGCGGTCTGACCAAGAATAAATGGGGCTGGAAATCACAACATTGGCGACATCGTGTGGAATCTGTAGGAATTGCAAACACAGTTCCATCATTTATGGAAAGCCATAGACAATACAAACACTGGCGGATTGATTTTTTCTTCTTCGATTTAGTGACCAGGTTTTCTTGCGATTTTGACAACGGAACTCGTTCTGTTATAGTCACAGACACCATTGAAACAGTTCTAGAAACTTCAGAGTGTTTTCTATGCACACATACTAATCATATGCATATACTATATTCCTGGCATGAGTAGCAGGACGTTGAAATGTTGAGCAATTTTTAACAGAATGTTGAAAAAAGTCGCTCGATCGCAAACAGCGCCACCTTTTGTAGCGCCACCTTTTGCTGCGATTACAGCTGTAAGTCGATTGGGGTATGTCTCTATCAGTTTTGCACATCGAGAGACTGAAATCTTTTCTCATTCCTCCTTGCAAAACAGCTCGAGCTCAGTGAGGTTGGATGGAGAGCATTTGTGAACAGCAGTTTTCAGTTCTTTCCACAGATTCTCGATTGGATTCAGGTCTGGACTTTGACTTGGCCATTCTAACACATGGATATGTTTATTTTTGAACCATTCCATTGTAGATTTTGCTTTATGTTTTGGATCATTGTCTTGTTGGAAGACAAATCTCCGTCCCAGTCTCAGGTCTTTTGCAGATTCCATCAGGTTTTCTTCCAGAATGGTCCTGTATTTGGCTCCATCCATCTTCCCATCAATTTTAACCATCTTCCCTGTCCCTGCTGAAGAAAAACAGGCCCAAACCATGATGCTGCCACCATGTTTGACAGTGGGAATGGAGTGTTCAGGGTGATGAGCTGTGTTGCTTTTACGCCAAACATAACGTTTTGCATTGTTGCCAAAAAGTTCAATTTTGGTTTCATCTGACCAGAGCACCTTCTTCCACATGTTTGGTGTGTCTCCCAGGTGGCTTGTGGCAAACTTTAAACAACACTTTTTATGGATATCTTTAAGAAATGGCTTTCTTCTTGCCACTCTTCCATAAAGGCCAGATTTGTGCAATATACAACTGATTGTTGTCCTATGGACAGAGTCTCCCACCTCAGCTGTAGATCTCTGCAGTTCATCCAGAGTGATCATGGGCCTCTTGGCTGCATCTCTGATCAGTCTTCTCCTTGTATGACCTGAAAGTTTAGAGGGACGGCCAGGTCTTGGTAGATTTGCAGTGGTCTGATACTCCTTCCATTTCAATATTATCGCTTGCACAGTGCTCCTTGGGATGTTTAAAGCTTGGGAAATCTTTTTGTATCCAAATCCGGCTTTAAACTTCTTCACAACAGTATCTCGGACCTGCCTGGTGTGTTCCTTGTTCTTCATGATGCTCTCTGCGCTTTTAACAGACCTCTGAGACTATCACAGTGCAGGTGCATTTATACGGAGACTTGATTACACACAGGTGGATTGTATTTATCATCATTAGTCATTTAGGTCAACATTGGATCATTCAGAGATCCTCACTGAACTTCTGGAGAGAGTTTGCTGGATCAGATGACCTGGCCTCCACAATCACCCGACCTCAACTCAATTGAGATGGTTTGGGATCAGTTGGACTGCAGAGTGAAGGAAAAGCAGCCAACAAGTCCTCAGCATATGTGGGGACTCCTTCAAGACTGTTGGAAAAGCATTCCAGGTTGAAGCTGGTTGAGAGAGTGCCAAGAGTGTGCAAAACTGTCATCAAGGCAAAGGGTGGCTACTTTGAAGAATCTCAAATATAAATTTTGATTTATTTAACACTTTTTTTGTTTACTACATGATTCCATGTGTGTTATTCCATAGTTTTGATGTCTTCACTATTATTCTACAATGTATAAAATAGTAAAAATAAATAAAAACCCTTGAATGAGTAGGTGTGTCCAAACTTTTGACTGGTACTGTTTATATACTTATATATACCTATATGTATATATATTGGCTCTGATTAGTTTTTCTTGTAATGTTGACTGTTAATGTTCTAAATAATCTCATACTGGAGCTCTGACTCACCATTGGTCACCAACTGAACTGGTCCACCCATTCCATTCTAAAACTATGCCCTGAGCCACTCTTTCCCTATCCATCTCTGCCCACAATGACGTTACTTTTCATTTTTATCTCTCACCTAAAGCCAGTTATCCCATGTCACATACTGTACAGCTCCATATAGTCCCTAATCACAACACGTCATTCAGACCTATGATGTAATCTGGCCCTTCACCTTACTTTTCCACTTCTTGTAGATGAGTGGAACTTGGAGTCTTGGCTCTGTTCTAGAACATTCCACAATGTGACATACTGTATTAACAGTGAGACACAAAAGGTCTTCTTATAAAGTATGGGACATTATCATAATTATATTCAGACTTCACCATATTCATAAAGCAGAGTCCTCTGTAAATTCTGTCAGTGTGCCAGTGTCTGCCAGTTATGTGTCCTATTATGCCCCCCCCCTTCCATCTCTCCAGTGATACAGCCTGCCCTTGACCATTGCCCAACCAAAACATGCTCTTGAAGTATGTGAAATATTTTCATATTGAGACTTGTCGTAGAGTGTGCCAGTCTGTGTGGCAGTTATGTGCCATTGCCAACTGCCCAGCGCGGTGGGGGGCAGAGGCTGTTACCGTTAGTGTGCACCGTCTCACCAAAGATGGGCCACCAGCCCACTGATGTGCTAGATGTGTGTGTGTGGATGAAAGAGTCTGTGAATGCTATCAGTGGACGTGAGTGTGCGTGTGCGTGTGCGTATCTGTGAATGATATCTGCTCCTCCATCTGCAGACGGCCACTGCTACCAGGGAGACAGAGACTCAATGATATCTCCGCAGCCATCAGCCAATCAGAAGGGGGTAGAGAGAGGAGGGGGTGGGGGGTAGGGGGGGTCACTCTGCACGCGCTCAGTGAGGTCTAATTGGGCGTGACAGACAGGATGGGAGGTATTGTGCTGGTACACAGGTGAGCTAATACACACCCTCCCACGCAGGGCTGGGGAAGAGCACGTACACACGGTGTGACAAACACATACACGTCCCTGTAAAATGGTTCTCACACACACAGTAATATATTTAGAATATATACCAGACAAATCCTATCAATACATTTCAGTAACAATGTCTCTGTTATGAAGATCATTACATTTTGTATTACTTCCTCAGTTTATGAACTAGACAGCATAACCCTTTACCCTGAAGTCTTGCTATTCTTTATTCCTCTCCTCAAACCCCCTGATCCCCAGAGTCACCTTGGCCACAGGAGAGAGTTCATAATGTCACTGTTTGTCCTAATGACACACAGACTGGTAATGACTGACACACAGACTGGAACCAGGTCAAAGGTCACATGCTATCTAAACAGCAGAGTTCCCTGGAAGTTGACCCTGAAGGGTCACTCATTAATCTGGACACTACATCTCTATTCCTCTTATATCCTCTCCTCTTATATCCCTATTCCTCCTCTATCATCCTTCTCCTCCTCTATCATCCTTCTCCTCCTCTATCATCCTCTCTCCTCCTCTATCATCCTTCTCCTCCTCTATCATCCTTCTCATCCTCTATCATCCTTCTCTTCCTCTATCATCCTCTCCTCCTCTTATATCCTCTCCTCCTCTTATATCCTCTCCTCCTCTTATATCCTCTCCTCTTATATCCTCTCCTCTTATATCCTCTCCTCTTATATCCTCTCCTCCTCTTATATCCTCTCCTCTTATATCCTCTCCTCCTCTTATATCCTCCTCTCCTCTTATATCCTCTCCTCTTAGGAGTATGTGGTATGGCGTGTGTGTTGGGAGTGTGTGATATGGAGTGTGTGGTATGGTATGGAGTGTGTGCGTTGGGAGTGTGTGGTATGGAGTGTGTGTTATGGAGTGTATGGTATGGAGTGTGTGCATTGGGAGTGTGTTTTGGGAGTGTGTGGTATGGAATGTGTGTTGGGAGTGTGTGGTATGGAGTGTGTGCGTTAGGAGTGTGTGGTATGGATTGTGTGCGTTAGGAGTGTGTGGTATGGAGTGTGTGCGTTAGGAGTGTGTGGTATGGATTGTGTGCGTTAGGAGTGTGTGGTATGGAGTGTGTGCGTTAGGAGTGTGTGGTATGGATTGTGTGTGTTAGGAGTGTGTGGTATGGAGTGTGTGCGTTGAGAATGTGTGGTATGGAGTGTGTGCATTAGGAGTGTGTGATATGGAATGTGTGGTATGGAGTGTGTGCATTAGGAGGGTGTGGTATGGAGTGTGTGCGTTAGGAGTGTGTGGTATGGATTGTGTGCGTTAGGAGTGTGTGGTATGGAGTGTGTGCGTTAGGAGTGTGTGGTATGGATTGTGTGCGTTGGGAATGTGTGGTATGGAGTGTGTGCGTTAGGAGTGTGTGGTATGGAGTGTGTGCGTTAGGAGTATGTGGTATGGAGTGTGTGCGTTAGGAGTGTGTGGTATGGAGTGTGCGTTAGGAGTATGTGGTATGGAGTGTGTGCGTTAGGAGTGTGTGGTATGGAATGTGTGCATTAGGAGGGTGTGGTATGGAGTGTGTGCGTTGGGAGTGTGTGCGTTAGGAGTGTGTGGTATGAAGTGAGTGGTATGGAGTGTGTGGTATGGAGTGTGTGGTATGGAGTGTGTGCGTTGGGAGTGCGTGGTATTGAGTGTGTGCGTTGGGAGTGTGGGGTATGGAGTGTGTGGTATGGAGTGTGTGCGTTGGGAGTGTGTGGTATGGAGTGTGTGCGTTGGGAGTGTGTGGTATGGAGTGTGTCGTATGGAGTGTATGGTATGGAGTGTGTGCATTAGGAGTGTGTGGTATAGAGTGTGTGGTACTGTACAGCAGCTCCATCAGCTGTTAAACTGTTTCATCCCTAGAAGCCCATCATGTGACAGATTGTGCTGATGAATATTGAATACAGTGTGTGTATGCTGCATGCCCATGTTAATGCACATATGCATTTCTGTGTGTTCTGGGTGGGTGGGGTAGGGGTGTAGAGAGAGAAGAAGAGAAAGAGAGTACAGGTAGAGAGAAGAAGAGAGAGAGAGTACAGGTAGAGAGAGAAGAAGAGAGAGAGAGTACAGGTAGAGAGAGAAGAAGAGAGAGTACAGGTAGAGAGAAGAAGAGAGAGAGAGAACAGGTAGAGAGAAGAAGAGAAAGAGGGTACAGGTAGAGAGAGAAGAAGAGAAAGAGAGTACAGGTAGAGAGAGAAGAAGGGAAAATAGTACAGGTAGAGAGAGAAGAAGAGATAGAGAGTACATGTAGAGAGAGAAGAAGGGAAAGAGAGTACAGGTAGAGAGAAGAAGAGAAAGAGAGTACAGGTAGAGAGAGAAGAAGAGAAAGAGAGTACAGGTAGAGAGAAGAAGAGAGAGAGAGTACAGGTAGAGAGAGAAGAAGAGAGAGAGAGTACAGGTAGAGTGAGAAGAAGAGAGAGAGAGTACAGGTAGAGAGAGAAGAAGAGAAAGAGAGTACAGGTAGAGAGAGAAGAAGAGAGAGAGAGTACAGGTAGGGTGAGAAGAAGAGAGAGAGAGTACAGATAGAGAGAGAAGAAGAGAAAGAGAGTACAGGTAGAGAGAGAAGAAGGGAAAAATAGTACAGGTAGAGTGAGAAGAAGAGAGAGAGAGAGTACAGGTAGAGAGAGAAGAAGAGAAAGAGAGTACAGGTAGAGAGAGAAGAAGAGAGAGAGTACAGGTAGAGAGAAGAAGAGAGAGAGAGTACAGGTAGAGAAAGAAGAAGAGAGAGAGTACAGGTAGAGAGAGAAGAAGAGAACGAGAGTACAGGTAGAGAGAGGGGCTATGTTCAACAGCATAGCCCCTGAACTGCATATTATATGTCATTTGTACTATGCTGACCTGCTCTGGTGCTGACCTGCTCTGGTGCTGACCTGCTCTGGTGCTGATCTGCTCTGGTGCTGACCTGCTCTGGTGTAGACCTGCTCTGGTGCTGACCTGCTCTGGTGTAGACCTGCTCTGGTGCTGACCTGCTCTGGTGCAGACCTGCTCTAGTGCTGACCTGCTCTGGTGCAGACCTGCTCTGGTGCTGACCTGCTCTGGTGCTGACCTGCTCTGGTGCTGATCTGCTCTGGTGCTGACCTGCTCTGGTGTAGACCTGCTCTGGTGCTGACCTGCTCTGGTGTAGACCTGCTCTGGTGCTGACCTGCTCTGGTGCAGACCTGCTCTAGTGCTGACCTGCTCTGGTGCAGACCTGCTCTGGTGCTGACCTGCTCTGGTGCTGACCTGCTCTGGTGCTGACCTGCTCTGGTGCTGACCTGCTCTGGTGCAGACCTGCTCTGGTGCAGACCTCCTTTGGTGCTGACTTGCTCTGGTGCAGACCTGCTCTGGTGCTGACCTGCTCTGGTGCTGACCTGCTCTGGTGCTGACCTGCTCTGGTGCAGACCTGCTCTGATGCTCTGACATCCTCAGCCCTGTTCTCAGCATTCTATGAATGTGCATGCGTGCATGGTTGCGTGTGTGTGAAGGGATGTCCTGTGATGTCCTCAGCCCTTTCCCAGCATCGTGCCACCCTGTCAGGAGACATCCGAGGCGGGCAGGGCTAAAGCTGAGAGAGGGTCACCACCACCCTAAGGCACCCCTCGCCTACACACCTGCTCCTCACCACCCCCACCACATCCCATCGCCTGGGGCGAGGGCGGACATCCAGGGGGGCACTGATGGCGTCTCACAGCCTCCCTCCATCCTTCCGCCATGTGTTAACCTTCAATCAAGACAATTTACCACCCTCTCCTTTAATCTGACACTACAATTCTTAATAATTCCCTTTCACAATCTAAGTCAGGCAAATTGTACATTCAGAACTTTGACAATACCACTGATAGTGTGGAAATATTTATTAGTATTTGAACCCTAAAGTCATTCTCTTTCTTTCGATTATTAGGATCCTTTCTTCAGATTTATTTGGAATGAATGATCCTTTTCAGTGTATAGTAGATGTGTGCTACTATTTCAACTGAAGAGGTTGCTAGGTCTTGTCATGGATGAAGTCATTACATTTCCTCTCCTCATGTATCTTTAATAGCACAGTAGAGATGAGTTATTCCAGGATTTAAAGAGATGTGGTTGGTGTGATATATTTTTAATTGCAGCATCTGTTAGTCTTCTTATATTGGAGATTGTGGCTGCAAAGATCGTGATAGGATTAGACAAATCAAAGGCAACTCAACCACAGCCAACTTCTTTAATCGACAGTAAATCTAAACACTTACATAATTAAATTAAAGAAAAAATCTTCCCTTCTTCATCAGACTTGACATGAGTCATTTGAGTCATATCGAATAAATTCTTCAAAAATTATTTAAAAAATACATACAGTTTTTTTTATCCTGTTCCATCCCTGAACACTGTTTGATAAAAGGGTTCTCAGTGATGGAAGAAGTACCTAATGGTCATACTTTAGTAAAAGTAAAGATACCTTCATTGAAAATGACTCAAAGTATTTGGTTTTAAATATACTTAAGTATCAAAAGTAAAAGTATACATCATTTCAAATTCCTTATATTAGGCAAACCAGACAGCACCATTTTCATGTTTTTCAAATGTACCATTAGCCAGGGGCACACTCCAGCACTCAGACATCATTTACAAACAAACCATTTGCGTTTAGTGAGTCCGCCGGATCAGAGTAGGGATGAGCAGGGATGTTCTCTTGATAACTGTCAGTGTGTGAATTGGACTATATTCCTGTCCTACTAAGGATTCAAAATGTGATGAGTACTTTTGGGTGTCATGGAAAATGTATGGAGTAAAAAGTACATTATTTTCTTTATGAATGTAGTGGAGTAAAAGTACAGATACCTCCAAAAACTACTTAAGTAGTACTTTAAAGTATGTTTACTTAAGTACTTTACAACACTGAGTATTCTTATGTAGGTTCTGTTGAAAACCGTCTTCATTTAGACTCGAGACCAAGAAAGCAGACTCCAATCATCAAACAGAGACAATAACACATCATTCATTTCTAAATTCTTCTCAACAAGGACAGAAACGGACAGAACAGTACAGTACAGTAATATAAAGATTGTTGTAGTATTGCTATCCCATCCCTGTCTCTAGTCCCCTGTCACCTGTCTATGGGACCCATGGTCTTTGTTCAACAGTGCATTAGAGCTGATGTACTCCAGCACACCGCACGCTAACAGCTGTCCTGCTGCTGCAGAGCAAGGCCCCATGGGACAGGCCTCCGTGACGGATAACATTTCCCTCAGTCCCTCACTTGTTCACACTGACATGATGAAGATTGATTCACTGACAAGAATGAGAGATGCTCTATCTGTGGTAAATAGAATCTACCTAAACTAGAGCCAGGACAGCGAATGGACTCGAAATCGATGTACTTTCTGTGGAATTCAAAAGTCTTCCAAATCCTCATCAATGCTGTGTGTGTGTGTGTGTGTGTGTGTGTGTGTGTGTGTGTGTGTGTGTGTGTGTGTGTGTGTGTGTGTGTGTGTGTGTGTGTGTGTGTGTGTGTGTGTGTGTGTGTGTGTGTGTGTGTGTGTGTGTGTGTGCGTGTGCACACATGCGTGTTTCTGTCTGTATGTCAGTGGGAGATCACAGGTGTGTGAGCCATCTCCACAGAGAGCCGCTGCATTGTGGGTAATAACGGTTAGCGCAACACCTGCGCCCCTCTCATCCTCATCCCCCCGCCCCCCCTCACCTCTAATGGCATCTAATCACACCCTCAAAATACCCTAATACTGAGCAGCGGTGCCCTCACAGCTGCCTGAGGGTCCCTGGGCACACAGAGCCTGTCAATCTCACTGCCCAGACCCTGGCTCCAAGTGTCTCTCACTCGTACTTTATTATCAGGCTTGCTGGTTGATCTAGGCCTATGGTTCTTGTTCCACATGTAGAACTTTAAGGGAGTGGAACAATTTTAATAGCTATGAAAAGTGTTGTTTGCCAAAATTAGACTACTAGAGTCCAAAGTTGACATATCTCCCACCCTCCTGTCACTACTAATCCTAAACACCCCCACATACAGCCCTACAGACCGCTTGGGCTTTTCTACACAACCCAACATGGTATCTAAACCTCTCAGTCTGAAACAATGATGCTGTTTATGGTGTCCACTAGAAACCACGGCCACATGGGCCCCTAATGCTTCCTGACATGCAGTTCTCTGTGGTTGGCTAATTATAAACAGAAAATATTTACTGTGTTAGAGGAGACCCTAGCTTAATTTCCACACCCCGGTTCAACCCTAACCTGGTTGTTGCTGACCGGTAGTGCTGTTCTTCCAGGAACCAGGTGGACACCATCCTATCCAGGGTCTCAGTCAGACAGAACTCATTAGTTTGGGGGAGGTAGGGAGGGAGGTGGAGAGAGAACGCAGTCCTCCTCTTCAGCCCGCAGCCAGCTTAGAGAGAGCAGAGTACTATACAGCAGAATAGAACCACAGATCTCTGGGTGGTCTGACCACCATGCTGTGACACTCCTGTCTCCCCATTCCCCAAACAGCCCTAACTCTAATCCAAAAGGCTGAGGGATACTTATCACAGACAAATCCTGTGAGGCTTGCGACGGTTTCACTCCGACACCCCTAAAGCTCTCTACCCCGCTGCCATCGCCGATCCCCTCCATTGCGATGTAAATCCCCTGGCTAATGACAACCAGCTCCAGGACCTGCGGCACAAAGGGTTAAAGCCTGCCAATTGAGCGAATAATGAGTTCAATTAGGAGATTGGGGGGCTGGCGCTGAATGAAAACCAGAGGAACCCAGAGGACAGATAGACAGCACTGCAGAGCTTGGGAGAGGAATGACAGAGGGGAGGGGGGAGGGTGAGGAGAGGACAGGGGAGGACAAGGAGGCACAGGGGTGAGGGGTGGGAGGTGGCTAGGGGCCAGCTATGGGAGGTACAGGGAGGGGAATAGAGAAGAGGAGAAAGAGAGAAAGAGGGGGAGAAGATATTGCCTCAGAGGAGGAGGGGTACTGCAGGTGGTGAGAGTCCTAGGGTTTGAGAGTCCTGAGGTGGCTAGACGCTGGAGGTCTGGAATATGGGCAGGAGTGATAACTTGGAACACGCAGTCTGAACAGGGTTATTAGTGGAGAAAATGCTAGCGATCACCTTAGTCAGTACTGCTCATATTCAGTCCAAGTTGGTGGCTACTTAAAGCCTCATATCTGTCATGTTACATAATGGTCATTATGGTCTCCACTAGTCAGGGGGTTTCTTCTGATAAATGTGGTTTATTAAAAAGAGAGCCTGAGCCTGAACCATAAAGTGTCTGCCAATCTAGAGGGAGCTGGCGACAGAGTTTGTTTGTAATTCGGCTTTGGAACACCCATGGTGTATTCCTAAGAAACGTAACTGTTTTCTAAGAAGCATTTCTGTACAGAATAAACAAGGAAAGTTACATTGTCATCAGCGACGGACTGTTTCCAGTCAATTCCACCCCAAAACGGTCTCATGGGTCGTTTTTTTCTCAGATCCTGGTTTGCTTTGATTGTCGTTATGTACAAATAACACAGTATTTGATTCCTGTGGCCATACCATGGCTTTCCCAAACTCCTCACATCCCCACTTCCTCTCCACCCCAGACCTCATCCAGCCTTTTATAGACAACATAGCATTGTTTAGTTATAAAGGCGGAGTATTCTCAAATACTAGCTTTGAAGATCAGACATAATATTATTTAATGCAATACCAAGAATGGACATAAACTATGGACCTCATGCAGATACATACAGTTGAATTCGGAAGTTTTACATACACCTTGGCCATGTACATTTAAACTCTTCATTTTCACAATTCCTGACATTTAATCCAGGTAAAAATTCCCTGTCTTAGGTCAGTTAGGATCACCACTTTATTTTAAGAATGTGAAATGTCAGAAGTATGATAGAGAGAATGATTTATTTCAGCTTTTATTTCTTTCATCACATTCCCAGTGGTTCAGAAGTTTACATACACTCAATTAGTATTTGTTAGCATTGATTTTAAATTGTTTAACTTGGGTCAAACGTTTCAGGTAGCCTTCCACAAGCTTCCCACAATAAGTTGGGTGAATTTTGGCCCATTCCGCCTGACAGAGCTGGTGTAACTGAGTCAGGTTTGTTGGCCACCTTGATCGCGCACGCTTTTTCAGTTCTGCCCACACATTTTGCCACAACTGTGGAAGTATGCTTAGGGTCATTGTCCATTTGGAAGACCCATTTGCGACCAAGCTTTAACTTCCTGACTGATGTCTTGAGATGTTGCTTCAATATATCCACATAATTTCCCTCTTCGTGATGCCATCTATTTTGTGAAGAGCACCAGTCCCTCCTGCAGTAACGCACCCCCACAACATGATGCTGCCACCCCCATGCTTCACTGTTGTGATGGTGTTCTTCGGCTTGCAAGCCTCCCCCTTTTTCCTCCAAACATAACGATGGTCATTATGGCCAAACAGTTCTATTTTTGTTTCATCAGACCAGAGGACATTTCTCTAAAAAGTATGATCTTTGTCCCTATGTGCAGTTGCAAACCGTAGTCTGGCTCAAAACACAAACCGACAAAGCAATACTCTTCTTTTCATTGGATGCATTTTATTTAAACAACGACAGCAATTTGAAAAATAAAATATCAACCGAACAAACAAAACAAAACATAAGAGCCTTAACATTAATGCACATATGTTAAAAGTTCTAATTATCACTTAGTGATAACTGGTATGATTAAACAGGAAATGCAAAAAGTACCAGACAGAAATCCTGATTCACATTGTTGGCAATGATGAAGTTGATGAAGGAAAAGAATGATAGCTGCAGAACTGATCATTTGAATGAGAACTATTAGTGACCCGTCTGAATGCATTTCAGAAAGGTTAAGTAGAACATTGTGCTTAGTCAAAAGGTACTGCAAGAAAACAAAACTCAAATAAATGCCCTTTCCCCATCACACACAAAAAAACAATAACAACAACAACAGCGATCTGAATTCTTTAAAGATGTCAAAGCTGACTGAATCAAACTGCAACAAAATGGAAGATCCATCACAGCATGCTATCAGGAAGTGGGTCTATTCATGAGTGTGAATGTACTGTATGTGCAGTATGTGATTGTGTGTTTGTCTTTTCCTGATTGAGTGTTCTGATGGCAGCATCACACAGAGAACAAGTGTCCCTCTAGCCCTGCCTGCCCAGCCATAGAGGATGGGCGTCAGTATCAGGCCCAATTACACAGCGTGAGTTGTTATTGTCCTCTGTCAGGAGGAGGACAGTAAGAGAGAGAAAAAGAACGAGAAGAAGAAAGAGAGATTGGAACATGACCTTGACCGTTCAGCTCATCAGGAACATTGGGCTTCTATTGTTAGTCAAGCGTCTCTCTGATGACTATATGACGGAGCTGGAGAAGGAGAGAGGGAGTGGAATACACGCGTACACATGCACTCACACAATGTGTTTGCCCACCCCTTGTTGCAGGTTAAACACAAGACTCTGGCTACCCCCCCCTCTCTCATCAGAGCCGGGACTCATTAGTGTAACGTTGTGTGTGTACGCGTGTCTGCTTGTCTGAGTCCGTGTGCATGTGTGTGTGTGTCTGCGTGCGTGTGTATGGCAGGCCTGCCAGTAATGACAGGGGTGGGGCAGTAGCTTTGACTGACAGGTATAAGTATGGTGTGGTTGGGTATAGCCCACTGAGTAATCACAATAACCCTGCAGGTGATCTACTTTACTTTACTCACTCACACAAAGACCACCTGGGTCTGGGATAGCTGCTAATAGCTCCTGATTGAAGCTCCAATCAAACAGCACAGATCCAAATGTTCTCACTGGTTTACGGGACAAAATGGGACTGAAAGACACAAATGGGCGAGAGGTCTAACAAAACCTGAGGGAGTATGGAAGAGCTGGGCAAGTAACGCACTGGCAACATGTACATAGACTGCAGTGGCGGTCGGTGCCGTTTAAGAGCAGGGAGGACAATTCTTTTTAGGAGCATGGTCTTATATCTATTACAGCATATTGGATGACTGTCATTCATATTCCCTTCAGCCAGTTCAATGTAAAATCAATAGGTTTAGGCTGCTACATGATACTCAAAGTTTACAATGTTGGTGCACACATGTCGAGAATTGTTTTGGAGGTGACAGACAGTGACACATGGACACATTCAATACCCCCTTGCACACTGTTGTCTGTATCTAACTGATCTATGGTGCAATCATTAGTCCAACAATTGCAAACAATAGTTTATTTTGATCAAATTCAGGTATGTTTATCTCCGCTTCATTCCGTTTGCTTCTGTTTACGAAACGTTTTTCAACAGAATCGGCGGAATGAATACACCCCTGATCACACGTAAACACAGTGCACTTACATAGCAGCCACGTTGTATTCCTTCTCACATCTATGCTCTTTCCTCCTCTCAGTTAGGGTGCAGGCCAGGCAACAGGCTGTTAGCCAGCATGCCAGATTAGTGGAGTCTGCCTCTAGCACAGTCATTTCAGCTATCCCAGTGAGGCTGTCTGTGCCTGTGCCTCGATCTAGGTTGGGCAAAACGAAACATGGCAGTGTTCACCTTAGCAATCTCACTGGAATAAAGACCTTCATTCCTGTCATTATTGAAAGAGATTGTGATATCTCACATCTCAAAATAGGGATACTTAATGTTAGATCCCTCACTTCCAATGCAGTCATAGTCAATGAGTTAATCATTGATCATAACGTTGATGTGATTGGCCTGACTGAAAAATGGCTCAAGCCTGATGAATTTACTATGTTGAATTAGGCCTGTCCTCCTGCTTACACTAGTGACCATATCCCCCGCGCATCCCGCAAAGGCGGAGGTGTTGATGAAGTGTATATAAATTTAAAAAATACTGTGTTTTTATCTTTTGAGCTTCTAGTCATGAAATCTATGCAGCTCAATCACTACTCAATCACTTTTTATAGCTACTGTTACAGGCCTCCTGGGTCGTATACAGCGTTCCTCACTGAGTTCAGACTTGTAGTCATGGCAGATAATATTCAACAACAAAAATTCACATGGAAAAGTCCACAGACCCACTCCAAAAGGCTTTCAGAGCCATCATCAACTCAGTGGGTTTTGTCCAACATGTCTCCGGACCTATACTACTGTTCAAATGTTTGGGGTCACTTAGAAATGTCCTTGTTTTTGAAAGAAAAGCACATTTTTTGTCCATTAAAATAACATCAAATTGATCAGAAATACAGTGTAGACATAGTTAATGTTGTAAATGACTATTTGCAATTCTGTTAGCATAGTTGAAAACTGTTGTCTTGATTAAAGAAGCAGTAAAACTGGCATTCTTTAGACTAATTGAATATCTGGAGCATCAGCATTTGTGGGTTCGATTACAGGCTCAAAATGGCCAGAAACAAATAATTTTCTTCTGAAACTAGTCAGTCTATTCTTGTTCTGAGAAATGAATGCTATTCCATGTGAGAAATTGCCAAGAAACTGAAGATGCTGTGTACTACTCCATTCACAGAACAGCACAAACTGGCTCTAACCAGACTATAAAGAGGAGTGGTGCACAACTGAGCAAGAGGACAAGTACAATATTGTCTAGTTTAAGAAACAGACGCCTCAAAGTCCTCAACTGGCAGCTTCATTAAATAGTACCCGCAAAACTCCAGTCTCAACAGTGAAGAGGTGATTCCAGGATGCTGGCCTTGTAGGCAGAGATGCAAAGAAAATGCCATATCTCAGACTGGCCAATAAAAAGAAAAGATTAAGATGGGCAAAAGAACACTGGACAGAGGAACTCTGCTTAGAAGGCCAGCATCCTGGAGTCGCTTCTTCACTGTTGACTTTGACACTGGTATTTTGCAGGTACTGGTGTTTTGCGGATACTGGTGATATCATTGTCACTTTTACAGACCCAAAATTGCCTGTGTTTCAGTCCTAAGGAGGTGGATGGAGGCAATTTTTAAAAACTTTTAAACAGAGATGATAATTCTAGGTCCCAAGAAACAAAGAGATGTACTTTTGGATTTGACTATTGATCTTGATGGTTGTACAGTTGTCTCAAATAAAACTGTGAAGGACCTTTGCGTTAATCTGGACCTTGATCTCTCTTTTGATGAAACTATCAAGAATATTCCATCTTCGTAACATTACAAAAATGTGAACCTTTTTGTCCAAAAATTCTGCAGATAAACTAATCCATGCTTTTGTCAATTCTAAATCAGACTACTTCAATGCTCTACTCTCCAGCTACCCAGATAAGCACCAAATAAACTTCAGTTAGTGTTAAACTGCGAGAATCTTGACTAGAATCAAAAAAACGTTAGCATATTACTCCGGTACAAGCCTCTCTACACTGGCTTCCTGTTAAGGCTAAGGCTGATTTCAAGGTTTAAGTCCTAAACTACCAAGCATTACATGGACTTGCTCCTACCTATCTCTCTGATTTGGTCCTGCTGTACATACCTTACGGTCACAAGACGCAGGCCTCGTTATTGTCCCTAGAATTTCTAAACAAACAGCTGGAGGTAAAGGCTTTCTCCTATAGAGCTATTTTTTATGGAATGGTCTCCCTATCCATGTGAGAGTTGCAGACTCAGTCTCAACCTTTAAGTTATTACTAAAGAATCATCTCTTCAGTAGGTCCTATAATTGAGTGTAGTCTACTATTATTATCACGTGGGCTGAGACACTGGCTTACGAGTGTTCGTTCCTCTAATTCTCTCTCCCTCTCCCTCTACTCCCAGAGGACCGTGCCTCAGGACTACTTGACCTGATGACTCCTGGCTGACCACAGTCCACCTGGTCGTGCTGATACTCCAGTTTCAACTGTTCTTCCTGCTGCCATGACCTGTTCACCGGACATGCTACCTTGTCCCGGACCTGCTGTTTTTTGACTCTCCCTCTCTCGCTACCATACCTGCTGTCTCGACCTCTGAATACTCAGCTATGAAAAGCCAACTGACATTTACTCCTGAGATACTGACCTGTTGCACCGTCTACAACCACCGTGATTGTTATTTGACCCTGCTGGTCATCTATGAACATTTGAACATCTTGAAGAACAATCTGGCCTTGATGGCCATGAACTCTTATAATCTCCACCCGGCACAGCCAGAAGAGGACTGGCCACCACTCATAGCCTGGTTCCTCTCTAGGTTTCTTCCTTGGCTCCTGCCTTTCTAGGGAGTTGTTTTATAGCTTCTACATCTGCATTGCTTGCTGTTTGGGGTTTTAGGCTGGGTTTCTATTTAAGCACTTTGCGAAATTTGCTGATGTAAAAAGGGCTTTATGAATACATTTGATTTGATTTGACCATTTTGCTTCGCTTGTGAACTTCAAAGCACAACACATCAGCTGTCTGTGACCAGGTGAAAAACCCTTTCCAAGCCAAACTATATCATAACCGCTAACAGCTACACACAGTCTACATCGTTGTCATCATATTAGCTAAACTAATGTCTTAGTCAACATAACTAATAGTAATGCCTCTACAATCATGCAGTACAGTACAGTACAGTACAGCACAGCACAGTACAGTACAGTCAGTAAGCAGTTTAACAGTTACACTGGTGGTGGCAATACATTTCTAAAACCAAAAGCTTACCTTCACCTTGAGTTCCAGTGTTGGATAGTCATAGCCAGCTAGCGAACCTACTGTAGCATCCCTCTGTTTGAGCCGGGTGCTTGAGTATTTGAAAGTGAAAAAAATGACAAAATGTATTTTGCTCCCTCTTTCTCTCTCTCCTCCTTCAAAACTGTTCAACTATTGTCTTTCTCTCTCTTCGAGTCAACTACTCACCACATTTTGCTGTAGCTTATGCTTTTAGTACTAGATTTATTCTCTGATCCTTTGATTGGGTGGACAACATGTCAGTTCATGCTATAAGAGCTCTGATAGGTTGGAGGACGTAGTCCAGAAGTTGTCAAAATTACTGTGTAAGTCTATGGAAGGGGGTGAGCACCATGAGCCTCCTAGTTTTTGTATTGAAGTCGATGTACCCAGAGGAGGACTGACGCTAACTGTCCTCTGGCTACACCATGGTGCTACCCTACAGAGTGCTGTGAGGCTACTGTAGGCCTTCATTCCAAAACAGCGTGTTTTAATAAATTATTTGGTGACATGAATATATTTAGTAGAGTTTTATCTAAAAAGGATAACTTTTTAAATGTTTCGCTATTCTTATTTTTATTAAATTCATTGAGGATGGTTCTCCCCTTCCTCCTCTGAGGAGCCTCCATTGATAGGATTGGGTATTCAGTGACACTAAACTAAATATGAATGCTTATATTCCATATTTCTCATTCCTAATGAACATGGCCCTGGTCCGAGGCTAGTCTGTGTGACTGGTGTCTGGGGAGCAGTCAGTCACTCAGGGTTGAGTGTGCAGGCCACTGAGCCATAGTAGCCCCTCATGGGACAGGGAGAGAGCTGCACTGAGTCTGAGAGCACAGCCAACCAGCTAGCTACCCAGCCAGCCAGTCAGCCAGCAGCGTTTCCATGTGAATTACTGTCACTGCAATGCCTCTTATTAGAAACCTCAGCCATGAGGGTTTAGGGAGGCCTCTAATTGATTGGCTTGGAGAAATGCAGGGCTAGCCACAGTTGCTCTGTGAGTGTGTTTGTGTGTGTGTGTGGGGGGGTGAGTGTGTATGTGTGTGTGTGTGTGTGTGTGTGTGTGTGTGTGTGTGTGGGGGGGGGAGGTGTAAGTGTGTGTGTGTGTGTGTGTGTGTGTGTGTGTGTGTGTGTGTGTGTGTGTGTGTGTGTGTGTGTGTGTGTGTGTGTGTGTGTGTGTGTGTGTGTGTGCGTGTGTGTGTTGGAGGTGTAAGAGTGTGTGTGTGTGGGGGAGGTGTAAGAGTGTGTGTGTGTGTGTGTGTGTGTGTGTGTGTGTGTGTGTGTGTGTGTGTGTGTGTGTGTGTGTGTGTGTGTGTGTGTGTGTGTGTGTGTGTGTGTGTGTGTGTGTGTGTGTGTGTGTGTGTGTGTGTGTGTGTTTGAGTATGAAGTTGAGTTTGAAGCGCTCCACATGACTGGGAAGGGATTGCTGTTGTTAACCACTATCTGGATGTGACTGTGTCTATCACTGTATGACATGACATTGGATATGCAGACACATGATTTAACGCTGAAAATTAAACATTGACAGAATCATAGAGATAAAACACAATGTATTGATGATTGATAAGAGTACAAGGCATGTCATCTTAGTAGCAGCTGCCTAGACAGCCAGATACCTCATGGTTCCTCTGTAACTTTGACTGTGTCCCACATGGCATCCTATTCTCCATATAGTGCACTACGTTTTTCCAGGGTCTGGTCAAAAGTAGTGCACTTCATGTACATTGGGAATAGGATGCCTTTTGGGATGCATACTTTGACACAAGTACCCACATTCAGATATGGGTTTAACAAACAAGCCTGCCATGTTTTCCAATAGCTCAAAGAAGTTAGATTGTCACCATCTGCAGCAAAAGCACAGTTTATTCGTTGTTTCGTTTCATTTTTGGATTTGACTCCCGTTTCTGCCCAAGGCTTTTCTTTCTTTGGAAAAATTCATTTAAGTTTTTACATAACAGGACACTTTCTTCTTTTGGCAGTGTGTGTTTCTCATGTCTCAAAAACGTCTCTCGTTACCAAAACAACCACAGTGCTCGGAAAGCCAATATTAAAGCCATGAAAATAGAACCAAAAATAAACAGCGATGACAGCAATAACAACCGTAATAACAACAATAATAACAATAATGATAATAATAATCATGGATAAAGATAGCAATAAATAGGGTGGAGGATTTAAGTGCGGGTAGGTGTGGTGGAACGGCACACTGTAGGCACCAATTATGGAGAGAGAGAGAAAGAGGGAAGGGACGAGGGACGGGGAACGAGAGAGGAAGAGTGAAGTGGTGGGCTACCGCACATAAAGTGACTGATTGTTTGGTTGCTGAATCTCCGTTCTGTTGTGTCCCTCCCTGTTTCTCTCCACATAGGTCGAGGGTGGGTAGGCAGGGGTACAGTCCAGAGTAACTGTAGCCTTGAGTGTCCTTTCACACCGCTGGGTCATGTCCTCACAAGGCTGTCCTCTGTCTCTCTTATGTCCGCATAAACCACGATAGGTTTACCTACTAGTGTCCTTGTAAACCACAGTACCCACAAAGGAGTAAAGTGGGGGAGACTGGGCTGAGTGATGACTGGAGGAGATAGGGAGAGACTGTGGTGGACATAGAAACATTGTTAGTGTGGGATAAGTGCTGGAGAGATGAGAATAATCCATATTGGATGTAGGGGGTAGGGAGTTAGGTAGGGTGTGGTTGCTCCACTGAGGGATGGCGACAGGAGTGGGTTGGTTGGGAGTGGCGATTCCAACTTTAAAAAGACCATAAAGCTCAATTGTGGACTTTGACAAACCATATTTGTTTATCATTGGTGAATTCTCCCATTCCACTGTTCTTACCTCCACCCAAAACCCACCTGCCATGCAGCCACCCACCCACACAACCTGCCACCACTGTCAAAGACCAAAGACTAGAGGAGTCCTGTCGTGGAGGGGTGGAGAGGGGGAGGAGGTGATGGAAAGCCACAGCCACCCTAAACACTCCTTAGCCAGCTAGTGATGAGCTGTACATCTGGAGTCTGCATATGGAACCAAGGGACTATGGGATAGTAGAGGTCTGAGCAGGCCCCCAGTATTCAGTCAACATCAAAGTAAGGACAAGTGTTCTATGTGGGTGTGGTTGAGACATTAGAGAGAGCAGTCATTGGACAGAGCAGATGAGAGCCCACCCTCTTGGGTGAAGCTGAGTTTTGGAATTGGCTCAATTCAAAAATGGTGTTGATGTGGCAAGTTCCTGTTGTGGCCAGGGGTGGGATGTGTGTTTATGTTTGTTTTTCTCTCTGTCTAGTGGCTCAACATTACTGAACAGGCTATTCTAACTGTAACACATGACAGCTGTTTCATGGCATTTCCCTGCTTCATGTTGCTGAGGTAACATATTGTATTTTCACTTAAATCACTCTTTGATGAAGCCTCCGTTGGACCCCATATGTCTGTATTTCTGTGTATATATATACAGTGCCTTGCGAAAGTATTCGGCCCCCTTGAACTTTGCGACCTTTTGCCACATTTCAGGCTTCAAACATAAAGATATAAAACTGTATTTGTATAATTTTGCACGCCCAATTTTTCAGTTTTTGATTTGTTAAAAAAGTTTGAAATATCCAATAAATGTCGTTCCACTTCATGATTGTGTCCCACTTGTTGTTGATTCTTCACAAAAAAATACAGTTTTATATCTTTATGTTTGAAGCCTGAAATGTGGCAAAAGGTCGCAAAGTTCAAGGGGGCCGAATACTTTCGCAAGGCACTGTATATATATGTGTGTGTGTGTGTGTGTGTGTGTGTGTGTGTGTGTGTGTGTGTGTGTATGTATGTATCAGTGTGTCATTGTCTCATCGATGCCCTTCTTCCCCTCTACCAGTCTTTAGTTCCTGTTCTCTTCCTGTCTGTCTGTCTGTCTGTCTGTCTGTCTGTCTGTCTGTCTGTCTGTCTGTCTGTCTGTCTGTCTGTCTGTCTGTCTGCCTGCCTGCCTGCCTGCCTGCCTGCCTGCCTGCCTGCCTGTCTGTCTGTCTGCCTGTCTGTCTGTCTGGGTCTCGCTCTCTTTCTGCATCTCCTCTGGTCTCTGGGTCTCTATCTCTGGAAGTCAGCCTGCTCTCTGGGGCTGGATGAGGAGCTACCAGGGGGCAGGGAGCTGGCTCGGCCCCCACTCAGACCATGAGAATGCCCCTTGTCCTTGCCCTCCTCCATGGCCCCCATGCTGGTCCCTGAAGGCTGGGCTGGTGCCAGGGCAGGGGCTGACCCTGCTGGGTTGCTTCCCCTTCTTTCCCTCTCTGTAGTAGGGTACATCTCCTCATGACCGTCTTCGCTGGACTCAGGGTCCTCTGAGCTGGAGAGGAGCTCCTCGTCTCTGTATTCGCTGACGTCCACACCACCGCCCCCCTCCCCCAGCTCCTTCAGCCGGCCGTGATGCTTGACGTGGTAGCGCTGGTTCTGGAAAAACTTGATGATGGTGTGCTTGGGCAGGTCCAGCTGGGCTGACAGAGTGTGGATGGCCTCTTGGTCCGGGTAAAGACCCACGTCCTGGATGAAGCTCTGCAGGATGCCCAGGGCTTCTAGAGAGATCTTAGTGCGCGACCGAGGCTTCTTAATGACCACGCCACCACCGACTCCTGAACTGACTCTTTCAACATTCGGGGACTCTTCATCATTACCCTGGAGGGGCATGGGGTCCTCGCGCATCGGGGAGTGGTCCTTCAGGGGTTGTGGGGGTTGTCTGTGCAGTGCCTGGTGAGAAAGCAGGTACAGCTGATTAGTGGGGCTCAGTGACCCCTCATCAAAGCTACGCACCACTCAACAGTATAGGCATTCAACAGTGGTCAGAGGTCAACAAAAAGTTCAACAAGGTTAACAAGTTCAACAACAGCAATGCCCATTGCCTGAGCTAAGTTCAACAGCGATATGCATTAGCTGAACCCAGGTTAAAGCCAAACATAGCTTCATAGCTCAAATACCATCACAGAGAGACTAACTACTATAGCACCTGTGTCGTAGACCTTTGACCTCTGACCTGGATGTAAGATTTGCTCGTGGTAAAACTCCAACCACCTGCTCTGCCTGCTCTACCACCATGACGGTTTAACCAGACAGAGCATAAACAGCTGAGGGGGAGAGGGACATGTGTCTCGCCTCCTGTCTGGTTGGTGTTACGCAAACACACACTGATCATTAACAACACTGGGGGAGAAGGGGGCACTAGAGGAAGTGGGGTCATTAACAAATAGGTGGTAGACTGGGGGAAGAAGAAGAGCGCGGGGTGGAGGGGAGAGAAGAAGGGCAGAAGGAACGAGGAGTGAGGAGGACAGAGAGAAGAAAGCAAAGGGGCAGAAGTAAGAACGAGAGGGCAAAGAGTCGGGCAACGAGAGGGCAAAGAGTCGGGCAAAGGAGAGGTCGAGGAGTTTGATTGTTAGTGGGACAGACTCGAGATAAGTAAAGGTAAGAGGTGATCAAAGCCAGACCTAGGGAGTCAGGGGAGTCAGTGAGGTACTAGTGTTGTTGTCCTGTTGTCTTGTTTGGTGCATGAGGAGTGTCAGAGAGCCAGCTAGCTATCACAGAGCTCTGTGGCGCTTTGCTATCCCGCTGTCACACTGGCTTTATGACCAGGGTGGGGCACCACGGCCCCAGGCCCCCGCCCAGCCACTGTGCCTCTGCTCTGGAATGCTAAGCTATAAATCTGTGGTGCATTAAAATTAAAGGACCCACAAAGATAATAGTCATTCGCTTTTCTCTCTCCCTCTTCAATAATAACAGGGTATTACTTAAATAATATTGAGGGCAGGCCAGACCATCAAATTGCTCCGATTTCACTTGTGGGGGCTGTTTGAGGGCTGCGATTTACAGGAAGAGTGTAGGTTGGGTGTTTTTTTCCGCTTTCTGACGTTTATTATCTTTTTTTATGTCTGTGTGAAACAAATAGCAGCCACACAAAGCGAGGGAATGAGAAGGACTGGTGACAGCGGTGGAAAGAGGGAAAAGACAGGATGAAAATAGCACTCCCCTTTGACCTAATGTGGACCACACACTCCTCACAACCACACACACACATACGTACGCACCCCCCCCCCTTGACTTCCCTTTATCACAACCAGGAACAAACAGACACTCATATAGACTCAGACCCCAGATAGTCATTTCTCTACTCCTTTCACAGATGGCGACTCTTGGATAGATCCACACACACAGAGGCCTGGGCGCTGGGCGGGGCTCCGTGGCAGCGTGAGAGAGCCGAGCCAAACGCAGAAACACAGTAGGCTGACTGGTTGTTCCTTAATCCAGTGCGGTCTCTCTCTCTCTCTCTCTCTCTCTCTCTCTCTCTCTCTCTCTCTCTCTCTCTCTCTCTCTCTCTCTCTCTCTCTCTCTCTCTCTCTCTCTCTCTCTCTCTCTCTCTCTCTAATGCAGAGGGACACTAATGAAGAGAGTCAGTGCCAAGCAAACATGACTCCAACTCCAAAATAACCTCAATCCTGCTAAAGCCATGAAACCCTCCTCTCTGTTTGACCCCATGCCCTCTGTCCCCTCTACCCATCACCCCTCAACCATTTCACCCCTCTAAATTGAGCCTCTACCCCTCCAATCCTTCCATTTCTCCATCCTTCTGTACCCTCTACCCATCCAACTGAACCTCCACTCCTCCATCTCTCCATACCGCCCCTCCATCCACAAAGTACTGTAGACTGAGGATGGAAGTTGTTCTTCTCATGGCATAATTCAATATTCATCCAAACTGTTCTCCCTTTTTCTTTTTCAATTGCGACCAGGGAACATCCGAGTTCATTGCATTAAAGAAAAAGTTTCCTTTTAAACGCAAATCAAGGCGAATTACAGAGATGCAGAACTATGAAAGAATTATACTACATGAAATATTCAGCTAAAGCCTTAATGAGGGCTGGTTCTCTTGGGGCTACAGGCAGACCAGGGGTGGGGAGTGTATGTGTGTGTGTTTTGCTGTATGAGTCTGTGTGTGTGTGTTGGGGCTGCCTGGGACAGTATGTTGCCACCGGAGACACCATTAACACACAGATAAATATGTAATGATGGAAAATACAGTTTTCTGTTGGTTTTCTGCATGACTTCATCTTTCCTGTTAATCGGTGTGTGTTTTTCTTCCTTCTCTCTCCTGTGTCACCAGGCCTGGGGAGTGAATGAGTCACTCTGTGTGTGTGTGTGTGTGTGTGTGTGTGTGTGTGTGTGTGTGTGTGTGTGTGTGTGTGTGTGTGTGTGTGTGTGTGTGTGTGTGTGTGTGTGTGTGTGTGTGTGTGTGTGTGTGACTGAGCCTGTCTTTGTTGCGTAGGTGTGTGGTTTGAATACTGAGTTGTTTACAGTGCTTATACCGTAACTGAGATCATGTGAAAATACTATATATCTGTCTGTGTGTTTCTAAGTGTTTCTGTCTCTATGTGTGTGTGAGGGTGGGCTGGCATATGACCTTTTTGCATGTTCAAGTGTGTGTGTGGCAATCATTCCACTTATCAGTAATTAAACCATTAAGTCGGCTGTGGTTTACTGAGCTAAGAGCTGAACTCAGCTGCTCAAACTGACAATTAGCCAATCAGAGGAACCAATAGGTTTATAAAAGTGTTTGCACGTGTAGCCTACGAATGAAACGACAAAAAGAGAGGGGCAGCAGGGAGAACAGTCTGTGTCTGTGTCTGTCTGTAGAAAGAAGGGAGCTTGTTGCCAGCTTTCTAGTCCAGCGCTCTTGTGGTCTCAATCCACGGTGCAGTCAGCACAGGGGTCCAGGCCACAGTACCCACTGCCCACACGCACACAGCAGAATTACATTTAGCAATAACAATAGAGAAATTATTCATAAGGGCTGGGCCTGCCAAATTAGCAGAGGGATGCACTTGCTCAACACATGGAGGCATAAACAGAGCAGCAGATACTGTACTGCTGGAGAGGAGAGCCAGATAGCCAGCCCAGCATCATCAGGGCAGGGTCAGTCATGGAGAAATGTGATGCTGTCCCCACGGGTGTGAGAGGGGCTGAGTAGGTAGGGGAGCACAAGACACACACAGACGCACGCACACACAATACACACACAATTCCACCTGTGGATCTAATGGACACGCAGTCACACATACAGTACTTGTCACATGATACTGTAGATATACAAAAAGCGCAGTCGTTGATTCATAATTCATACTATGAGTCGTTTTGTTTCGGTCAGTGGTTGTGTGGGGTCGGCGGGTTGGCCGATTGTTCACATAAAACCATACAAAAGCACTTCCAACAGGACATACGGTATAGCATAAATCACCTCCAACCGCACATACAGCATAGCATAAAGCACTTCCAACAGCACATACAGTATAGCATAAAGCACTTCCAACAGCACATACAGTATAGCATAAAGCACTTCCAACAGCACATACAGTATAGCATAAAGCACTTCCAACAGCACATACAGTATAGCATAAAGCACTTACAATAGCACATACAGTATAGCATAAAGCACTTCCAACAGCACATACAGTATAGCATAACGCACCTCCAACAGCACATACAGTACAGCATAAAGCACTTCCAACAGCACATACAGTATAGCATAAAGCACTTCCAACAGCACATACAGTATAGCATAAAGCAATTACAACAGCACAGACAGTATAGCATAAAGCACTTCCAACAGCTAATACAGTATAGTGTAAAGCACTTCCAACAGCACATACAGTATAGCATAAAGCACTTCCAACAGCACATACAGTATAGCATAAAGCACTTCCAACAGCACATACAGTATAGCATAAAGCACTTCCAACAGCACATACAGTATAGCATAACGCACTTCCAACAGCACATACAGTATAGCATAACGACTTCCAACAGCACATACAGTATAGCATAAAGCACTTCCAACAGCACATACAGTATAGCATAACGCACTTCCAACAGCACATACAGTATAGCATAAAGCACTTCCAACAGCACATACAGTATAGCATAAGGCACTTCCAACAGCACATACAGTATAGCATAAAGCACTTCCAATAGCACATACAGTATAGCATAAAGCACTTCCAACAGCACATACAGTATAGCATAACACACTTCCAACAGCACATACAGTATAGCATAACACACTTCCAACAGCACATACAGTATAGCATAAAGCACTTCCAACAGCACATACAGTATAGCATAAAGCACTTCCAACAGCACATACAGTATAGCATAACGCACTTCCAACAGCACATACAGTATAGCATAAAGCACTTCCAACAGCACATACCGTATAGCATAAAGCACTTCCAACAGCACATACAGTATAGCATAACACACTTCCAACAGCACATACAGTATAGCATAAAGCACTTCCAACAGCACATACAGTATAGCATAACGCACTTCCAACAGCACATACAGTATAGCATAAAGCACTTCCAACAGCACATACAGTATAGCATAACGCACTTCCAACAGCACATACAGTATAGCATAAAGCACTTCCAACAGCACATACAGTATAGCATAAAGCACTTCCAACAGCACATACAGTATAGCATAACACACTTCCAACAGCACATACAGTATAGCATAACGCACTTCCAACAGCACATACAGCATAGCATAAAGCACTTCCAACAGCACATACCGTATAGCATAAAGCACTTCCAACAGCACATACAGTTTAGCATAACGCACTTCCAACAGCACATACAGTATAGCATAAAGCACTTCCAACAGCACATACAGTATAGAATAACGCACTTCCAACAGCACATACAGTATAACATAAAGCACTTCCAACAGCACATACAGTATAGCATAAAGCACTTCCAACAGCACATACAGTATAGCATAAAGCACTTCCAACAGCACATACAGTATAGCATAAAGCACTTACAATAGCACATACAGTATAGCATAAAGCACTTCCAACAGCACATACAGTATAGCATAACGCACTTCCAACAGCACATACAGTATAGCATAACGCACTTCCAACAGCACATACAGTATAGCATAAAGCACTTCCAACAGCACATACAGTATAGCATAACACACCTCCAACAGCACATACAGTACAGCATAAAGCACTTCTAACACTTTTGTTGGAGCTAGGAACACAAGCATTTCACTTCACCCGCAATAACATCTGCTAAATATGTGTATGAGACCAACATTGAATTGATCTGATTTGATTTGATTTAACAGCACATACAGTTGTGTGTCTAGTGTACAGTATATGTGTGAGAGGGACTGAGTTGAGTAGCAGCTGGAACACATGTGTGGTCTGGCTGTGGTGACTTGCTTGGCGTGTGTGTGTGTGTGTGTGTCTGTCTGTGTGTGTATGTGGCGGGTAGATGTGCTGCATGGAGTTTGATCTGGGTTTAGGGAGGGGCTTTCCTCTCCTGACTGTGTCAACTTGGACAACAAAAACAGGAGAGGGACACACATGCACCGAAACAAATACAGTCTGACAGACTTTCGTCCTCCTTGGCCTCCCCATAAATTGTCCCACCCTCTACAAGATCATCCTTCCTTATCATGTATCACTCTCCTTCTTCGATCTATCACTTCATTATACTTCCTCTCCTCCTGGTGTGGCCCATCTCAGTCCCTCCTTCCTTCTCTGTCCTCTCTAATATGAACAACTTGTGGAGTATATTTTGTCTCCTCTCTGGTCTGGTCTGGTCCGTGTGTTTGAGGAGCGAGCTGGGGCATATGTTAATGGTGGCACAGTGGTAACAACCACTTCCTTTCTATGATGAGCCGTTAACAAAGATAATGGATGAATGAAGATAGTTCACTCCGGCAGTTTAGCTTTGAAAAAAAATGGTCAGTTCTACTTAACTTGGTGTGTCTCCCATAGACACCAATGCAACAGCAGCTGTGTCTGGTCTACTTAGTTCAGTGTTTCCCAACTCCGTTTCTCGTGTGCCCCAACAGCACACATTGCTTTTGTAGCCCCGGACAAAAACACATGATTCATCCGCATGGGGACAGACAGTCCATCTCATTACGGAGCGCAGTTTACAATGCATGTAGACGTATCATCTCATGGTAAATGTTTTTCTTGTGACAGGTAGGCCTACATTTGCTGCAGCATAGTCTATGCTACAGTAATATAAAGACTGACTGTCTAATTTACCCATCTCCATCTGGCCTTCGGGGGTCACCTTATTTTCTTATTGAAAACATTATTTTAATTTATTGCAGCGGCAGAGTTTTAAAACAGCCTATCACTCAAATATCGTTGCTTTAAATAAGTCCATGCGTGTGCACTCTCTCGCAGTCTCTCTCTCTCTCTCTCTCTCTCGCAGTCTCTCTCTCTCTCTCTCTCTCGCTCTCTCTCTCTCTCTCTCTCTCTCTCTCTCTCTCTCTATCAATTCCATTGAAATTGCATCCACAATACTGTAGATAATCCTGTTCTAGACTGATATATGGCCCTATATATAGATGTCCTAGCCTACCTCTTTCAGGCAATACAGTCAATGCAGTATTAGCTTTATATTTATAAGCTTCTAACTTATAGCCTCGGTCTCTTGCACAATACGCACGAACCTATGCTCTGCTGGCCTCTCTCCTTGAAAAACACTCCTTAGCTCTTGGAGTCCCAGGCAGGAAAAGTTAGACTAGAATGGCTTGCTGGATGTCTTATACCAATAGACTATTAGAAGAGGGTCGTAAGCTCTCGTTTGCCGAATGTTAAATACAGCAGCCAATAGAACACAGGTAGTTTGAAAGAAGGGCGAACGCATGATGGCGGCAGGCTATAGCAGTTATTTATTCAAACCCATAACCATTCAATCTTCATGGAGCAAAGTGAAAGCCTACTGCATCTAATTCTAGTCCTATTTTATTCAAGGATGTCATTGTTCAAGGATGTCAGTGTTCAATGATGTCATTGTTCAAGGATGTCATTAGAATGATGAAGATAAGGACAACAAAACTTGTTTCATTTTACTGGAATAAAGCAACAAGGACGTAGGCTAATAACATTAGGGGACATATTATGAAAGGTATATATGCATCAGCCTACTAATACTAATGTATCATGGTCTGAATGATGTGTGTAATTCCAGTCCATATAATACAGTATAATACAGTACAGTAATACAGTTCACACTGAAAAAGATTAGCCTACTGGAGCTAGTTTCATTTATTTAACCAAGAGAGCATATAGCTGGCTACATCTTTGGGCTTTTATGTTTTTCTATTGTGCGTAATGTGCAGTAGCCTATATCACACAGTTCCAGTCAAAAGTTTGGACACACCTACTCATTCAAGGGTTTTTCTTTATTTTTACTAATTTCTAGTAGTGGCCATCCAAACTATGAAATAACACATATGGTATCATGTAGTAACCAAAAAAAAACTAAAAAAACATAGTCTAGATTCTTCAAAGTAGCCACCCTTTGCCTGGAGGACATCTTTGCACACTCTTGGCATTCTCTCAACCAGCTTCACCTGGAATACTTTTCCAACAGTCTTGAAGGAGTTCCCACATATGCTGAGCACTTGTTGGCTGCTTTTCCTTCACTCTGTGGTCCCACTCACCCCGAACCATCTCAATTGGGTTGAGGTCGGGTGATTGTGGAGGCCAGGTCATCTGATGCAGCACTCCATCACTCTCCTTCTTGGTCAAATAGCCCTTACACAGCCTGGAGGTGTGTGGGTCATTGTCCTGTTGAATGATAGTCCCACTAAGCGCAAACCGGATGGGATGGCATATTGCTGCAGAATGCTGTGGTAGCCATGCTGGTTAAGTGTGCCTTGAATTCTAAATAAATCACAGACAGTGTCACCAGCAAAACACCCCACCACCATCACACCTCCTCCATGCTTCACAGTGGGAACCACACATTCGGAGATCATCCGTTCACCTACTCTGTGTCTCACAAAGACACGGCGGTTGGAACCAAAAATTGCACATTTGGACTCATCAGACCAAAGGACAGATTTCCACTGGACTAATGTCCATTGCTCATGTGTCTTGGCCAAAGCAAGTCTCTTCTTATTTTTGGTGTCCTTTCGTAGTGGTTTCTTTGCAGCAATTTGCCCATGAAGGCCTGATTCACACAGTCTCCTCTGAACAGTTGATGTTGAGATGTCTGTTGCTTGAACTCTGTGAAGCATTTATTTGGGCTGCAGATTCTGAGGCTGGTAACTCTGATGAACTTATCCCCTGCAGCAGAGGTAACTCTGGGTCTTCCTTTCCTGTGGCGGTCCTCATGAGAGCCAGTTTCATCATAGTGCTTGATGGTTTTTGCGACTGCACTGTTCCGCCATAACTGACTAAACTGACATGTCTTAAAGTAACAGACTGTCGTTTCTCTTTGCTTATTTGAGCTGTTCTTGCCATAATATGGACTTGGTCTTAACAAATAGGGCCATCTTCTGTATACTACCCCTACGTTGTCACAACACAACTGATTAGCTCAAATGCATTAAGAAGGAAAGAAAGGCACACCTGTTAAATTAAATGCATTCCAGGTGACTACCTCATGAAGCTGGTTTAGAGAATGCCAAGAGCGCGCAAAGCTATCATCAAGGCAAGGGTGGCTACTTTGAAGAATCTCAAATCTCAAATATATTTTGATTTGGTTGCTATATGATTCCATATGTGTTATTTCATATGTTTGATGTCTTCACTATTATTCTACAATGTAGGAAATAGAGAAGAAAAAAAATAGAGAAAAACCTTGAATGAGTTGGTTTGTCCAAACTTTTTATGCTTTTAAAAGGCTTTTGAATGACACTTCCGGTTTTGTCGGGAAATATTGGGTTGCCCGGGAGAAAAGTGATGTATTCTGGGGATGGAACATTTGTAAAATATCGGGAAAATATTCAACCGTAGTGTGCGCACGCATGACTTCAGTTTTAATGAATAATTGCATGTGTATCCTCAGTGTATTTGGTGCAATAATGACCCTGGCTGGAGAAAGTCAATTTAATTAGCAGAGCTTGACTACTGTACATCTGTGTAGGATGCTGCATGCTTACATTTGTGTGTGTGTGTGTGTGTGTGTGTGTGTGTGTGTGTGTGTGTGTGTGTGTGTGTGTGTGTGTGTGTGTGTGTGTGTGTGTGTGTGTGTGTGTGTGTGTGTGTGTGTGTGTGTGTGTGTGTGTGTGTGTGTGTGTGTGTGTGTGTGTGTGTGTGTGTGAAAATGTTGTAGGGGGCCAGTCCCGAAGACTCATTCAATGTGTGAGAAGGTTGATATCAAAACTAAAGGAGAGTGATATTCTTGCCATTATCCATTCAAGTCTGCAATGACCATCCCTCGATCCAGCATAGCAGTAAGTTTTTTGTATTTGTATAATATTTGATTTTAGCAGCAATGATATTACAGACATATCAGACATCAAATAATGATGGATACCAAAAACATCACACACCTAAGGAGACATGTTACCCTCGAGCATACGGAGCCCATGTCCATGCGCGCGGACCATACCACTAAGGTCAGGACTCAGGTTAGGGAAATCTGATGCTACATCAGCTGGTCTCTCTCACCTGTGGTTCTTGGGGCAGGTGTAGTACAGTATGCAGCCTCTCACTGTGGTGGTGCCTGGACTCCTCTTCATACACCAGGTCTCTGTCTGTCTGGAGCAGAGTCAGGAACCTCCGGATGGTACACAGATTCTCCCACAGAGTACGGTTCTCTGGGCTAGGGTTCTCCTTCCACCGCAGCAACTCACACAGCCAGCCCTAAGAGAGGTAGATGGGCGCAGAGACAGGAGAAGGGAGGGGAGAAAGAGATGGGGAGTGGGGGGGAGAAGATTTGATTATCTATGCTAGACTAGGCCAGTCTTTGACACCAGCTGTTGTGTGCATCCAGCCTCCACCAGCATGCAGTGTTAATAACCTGATCAGTTCTCATCCTCCCTCTCATCCCCCATCCCCCTCTCCCTCAGCATCCCCCTCTCCCTCAGCATCCCCCTCTCCCTCAGCATCCCTCTCTCCTCTCCTCTCTGGGCCAGCTGCAGCAGATGGGTGCAGTGAGCCATGACCCCCAGCCCAACTCTGCCCAGCCACCCCCGGACCCCTGAACCTGGGAGACACAGCTTGATCAATGCACACACACACACACACACACACACACACACACACACACACACACACACACACACACACACACACACACACACACACACACACACACACACACACACACACACAGGTAATATTCTCTCACAAACACGCACGCAAACAGTGTCCTCACTGTAGATATCCATTCCCACAACACCATGTCTTCATGTGCTCTAAACAATTTGTGCGTTTGTTGAAGGAGTCTGTGTGTGTGTGTGGGGGGGGGGTATCATATGTCTGAATCAGTTCTTCCCCAGGTTGGTATTTGGCTTATCTGTCTGGTATTGTTTATCTACTACTGTGGAGACACACTGACTGTCTGATATAACAGCCTGGGGAAGAGGGTTATCAACTCTGCTCCATCCGCAACCCACATCACGAGGACAGGAGAAACTGCCCCTAAGCACTGACAGGGGCCACATATGTTTGCATTCCCTTAACGATTAAGGTTAGGATTGGGAGTTGGGTACAATAGGTTAGGATTGGGAGTTGGGCACAATAGGTTAGGATTGGGAGTTGGGTACAATAGGTTAGGATTGGGAGTTGGGTACAATAGGTTAGGATTGGGAGTTGGGTACAATAGGTTAGGATTGGGAGTTGGGCACAATGGATTAGGATTGGGAGTTGGGCACAATAGGTTAGGATTGGGAGTTGGGTATAAAAGGTTAGGATTGGGAGTTGGGTACAATAGGTTAGGATTGGGAGTTGGGTATAAAAGGTTAGGATTGGGAGTTGGGTACAATAGGTTAGGATTGGGAGTTGGGTACAATAGATTAGGATTGGGAGTTTTGTACAATAGATTAGGATTGGGAGTTGGGTACAATAGGTTAGGATTGGGAGTTGGGTACAATAGGTTAGGATTGGGAGTTGGGTACAATAGGTTAGGATTGGGAGTTGGGCACAATAGGTTAGGATTGGGAGTTGGGCACAATAGGTTAGGATTGGGAGTTGGGCACAATAGGTTAGGAAAGCTGTAGCAGGATAGGGACAATGTCATGGGTCATGGGTGAAACAGGCCACTCACCTGGCTCTTGTTGGCAGCCACCTTGGCGAACAGCGCCTGAGACACCTTCGCCCTCTTCATCTCCTGCTGGATCTCATCATAGATACCTGACGTGATGTTGACCAGAGACTCCAGCTTCAGGGGCAGGTCTGGGTTGAGGCATGGCAGCTTGGGCTGAGGGAGGATAGGTAGGAGGGACCAGGGAGAGGCGGTCCATAGAGAAAGAACCAGTTATTAAAACAGGAAGTTGTACCAGAGTTTGCCTGAATGGGTAACACTGCCAAATCTAGTTCACATGTTGTCCCTGCGCCAACGACCAAAGTTTAGGTTTCAAGTAAGAATGACAGGTAATCAGTTGACGATCAGTCAAAGATTTTCTTCTTTTAAACAAACATTAGACTCATAGACGTGCATGTTCCGACATGGAGAATGTTTACAGATTAAAAATCATTAAGCCATTCTCTCTCCTCTTCTTTGTAGTTTCTGTTTGAATGACTCTGTATTGAATCTCAGTATGTTTTCTTATAAGACTTTGAGGTTATCTTTGCAGGACCAGACTAGTAATCTGGCATTCCCAAGCGTAAACGATGGCAAGATAAATTTATACAGACATAATAATGATAGTACACAAATTCGTCCCAGAATGAGTGTTTGCCCTTTGCATCAGAGAGAGATTGTTATCTGTGATGTTCCTAAAAGGCCATGTGGGGTTAGGAAGCACATCCAAATGAATTTCTCTATAGCATGTTCCTATGACAACAGGCTGTATCTTTATTGTAAACAAGACATTTTCTTGGACTTTGGGACTATTTCATTTGTTCCACATTACCATGCAAACTAAATCAATCATAGCAAGTATTTGACATACTGTACACAAACATTCCAGCCATGTCTGATCAAAAGGAATTCTGTGTGAGGTACATTCTGTGAACAAGCCAAAAAGGGATTGTTGATGAATACACGGCTCACAGAGGCGCAAGTAGTACTGTATTGCGAGACATAAAAGTATTGTAGATGAGTGAACTGAGACATAAAAGTATTGTAGATGAGTGAACTGAGACATAAAAGTATTGTAGATGGGTGAACTGAGACATAAAAGTATTGTAGATGAGTGAACTAAGACATAAAAGTATTGTAGATGGGTGAACTGAGACATAAAAGTATTGTAGATGAGTGAACTGAGACATAAAAGTATTGTAGATGGGTGAACTGAGACATAAAAGTATTGTAGATGGGTGAACTGAGACATAAAAGTATTGTAGATGAGTGAACTGAGACATAAAAGTATTGTAGATGGGTGAACTGCTCACCGAGTTGGAGATTTTAGTCTTATTCTTCCAGATAGAAGCCCAGGCGTCAGGAGTGAGCTGTTCGTCCAGACCTCTCTCCCACACCTTCTGCATGAGGTGGCATGGGACATGGTTAGTGGTGTTCGGTCTAAATACGTCCTGTCAAACATTTCAATTGTTACCATCTCGTCATCTAACATCACACGCACAAAACATAGAGACACAATCAATGAGATGTATTTATGTGCCTTTTCTCAGCATATGGTTAGATCGGTGTCTTTAGTACTATCCCTTTTCCCAGTCTATTTTTTAACCCTGACTAGGTAGATCCCCTAGTGTGGAAGACTAATCTTTTTTTTAAATAATGTTATTTAAAAAAATAATGTAGCCTCTTTTTCTCCCCAATTTCATGGTATCCAATTGGTAGTTAAAGTCTTGTCTCATCGCTGCAACTCCCGTACGGACTCGGGAGAGGCGATGGTCGAGAGCCGTGCGTCCTCCGAAACACAACTCAACCAAGCCGCACTGCTTCTTGACATAATGCCCATTTAACCCGGAAGCCAGCCGCACCAATGTGTCGGAGGAAACACAGTACACCTGGCGACCGTGTCACCGTGCACTGCGCCCGGCTCGCCACAGCAGTCACTAGTCGCTACCATCCCATAACCTGGACGACGCTGGGCCAATTGTGCGCCGCCCCATGGGTCTCCCAGTTGCGGCCGTCTGTGACAGAGCCTGGACTCGGACCCAGAATCTCTAGTGGCACAGCTGGCACTGAGATGCAGAGCCTTAGAGCACTGAGATGCAGAACCTTAGACCACTGAGATGCAGAACCACAGACACCAACCAAACCAACTGCCAGACAGAAACTAAAACATACAGACAATATAAACCATCAACAAGGCACAAAGACAGACAAGACACACCACAGTCAACCAGACACACACAGGCCCTGCTGTAGAGGAGCTTGGTGGAGAATGTCTATGGTAGTTTTGGAGGGCGGTGGGTGGTGGGCGGGGTACCTGTGAGAGGCGGGGGCCCCCGGGGCTGGAGCTAGGGGTAGGGGGCAGGCCGACAGGGGGGTTCATGCTGCGCTCACGCTCCTCCTGGTAAATACGGTCTCTCTCCCCCTCAGGGAGGTTGAGGAAGTTCTGCATGGCTTTGAGGTTGACCAGCAGGGACTGAGAGGCAGAGCGAGGGTCCTCCTCCTTCCGCAGGATCTCCGACAGCAGGCCCTGGTGCACACACACACACACACATGCACACACGCCGCAAACGTATACATTTAGAATGAGTGGTTGCACACACACGCACTGTACGCACTCGCTCGTACACCCATGTGCATGCATGCACGCACAACACACACATGCACACTTCACCTGCCCTAAACCCTTCATGTGAGCTCCATATTGGCTCTAATGGGGCGTGACTGTGTGTGAATGCAGCAGGTGTGTGTACTGCTGGGAGGGCGGAGAAAGAGACTGAACTGGAGCGGGGAAACACAGCAAGCTGTGGCATCAGCTTACCTCACTCATAACACTCAGAGATTACATTGAAACTGGCTGAAACCCCCGAGGAGAAACCAAATCATAGAAATATTACTGCTGACTTATCTCAAAGTCATCCCAATATTCCAAATCGTTTTGTAAATGGGACATCAGCATTGACATTACGTTATTCTATCCTCTCATCCTGTCTTCAGTCCTTTACCCCTGCCCTGCACTGCACTATGTGTGGCTACATACTTGGTGGGTTTCCTGCCCTTTATTCTGCTGAAGGCCATCCATGTATGGTTACCTGTGTTCTGTTACCCATGTCACCTGTGTTATATGGTTACCTGTGTTCTGTTACCTATGTCACAAGGGTTATATGGTTACCTGTGTTCTGTTACCTATGTCACCTGTGTTATATGGTTACCTGTGTTATGTTACCTATGTCACCTGTGTTATATGCTTACCTGTGTTCTGTTACCTATGTCACCTGTGTTATAAGGTTACCTGTGTTCTGTTACCTATGTCACCTGTGTTATATGGTTACCTGTGTTATGTTACCTATGTCACATGTGTTATATGGTTACCTGTGTTATGTTACCTATGTCACCTGTGTTATATGGTTACCTGTGTTCTGTTACCTATGTCACCTGTGTTATATGGTTACCTGTGTTCTGTTACCTATGTCACCAGCATTCTATGGTTCAATGTATTCTGTTAACTGTGTTCTGTTAGTCTGGTTACCTGTGTTCTGTTGAAGGCCACGCGAGCGAACACAGCCTGTGAGACGCTGGCTCTTTTCAGTTCGTCCCTGACGTGCTGGTAGATATCAGTGGAGACTTCCGCAGCAGACGGGTTGTTCCCGGGGTCCCCAGGGCCCCCTGCCTTGGAGGGTCGAGGGATGGGAGGGTGGTTGAGGAACTGCTGGTTGAGGGCCTGTGGGTGCTGGTGGGCTAGCAGGCGGTTAACAGCGAGCTGCTGGTTGATGAGGTGAGCCATGGCTAGCTGCTGTCGGACAAGCTGAGGGCTAAGCTGGGGGGAGAGAAGCCCGCCTGGGCCAAGGAGAGGCTGAAGGGAGGCTGGAGGGCCGGGAGGGGGGATCTGGCCACGCAGAGGGGGGCTGTGGTGGAGCTGGCCGTGGGGCGAGGGGGGTGTTGTTGTTGGGGTTGTTGTTGGGGGGGTTGGGAGGGGTTGTGGGGGTCTCCAGATCCACCCTTGAGGAGGGTACCTCCACCCCCTCCAAGGTGGCTGAGCTGGGCCAGGCTGGCCAGGTGGGGAGGGGGACGATGGCCCATGACACAGAAGTCTGCCAGGCTGTCTCTCTCCACTGGGGAAGGAAAAGGAAGAAAGGAAGGAAGGGAGGGAGGGAGGGAGGGAGGGAGGGAGGGAGGGAGGGAGGGAGGGAGGGAGGGAGGGAGGGGGAGGGAGGGAGGGAGGGAGGGAGGAGGGAGGGAGGAAGGAAGGAAGGAAGGAAGGAAGGAAGGAAGGAAGGAAGGAAGGAAGGAAGGAAGGAAGGAAGGAAGGAAGGAAGGAAGGAAGGAAGGAAGGAAGGAAGGAAGGAAGGAGAGATGAGTGTGATGCTGGTCTAACATAGTGGGCCACATTCTAACTTCAATCATAGAAACAGTACAAACAGTGAATTTCTCACCTTTGATTTCTGAATTATCTCTTCCTGGCCACATCTTCTCCAGATAATCTCCTAGGAAATGAGAGAAATAGAGTGAGAGATGCAACACTTAACAACACAAACACCTACTGTACACACATTCCTCTCCTCTACACCTATGTGCACTTCTCGACTATGACTGACAGGACAGCCAGTCAATGGGTGATCACCATTACTCACTGCGTCCACATCTGGAGGCTAGTGAACGTACAGCATGTGTTTTTCCCTGCCAGGCAGAGACCAGAACTAATAGTGGAGTGGCTGTGTAACCCAACACTGCATCAACTCACTCTGTCAGACAACCGCTGCCTCCCTCCACATCACTTTATTCTCCTCTGGTCTCTCTGTGACTCTGTGTTTGTGGTTTAGGCTTTGCTTTGATCTGTCCGGCAGGGTAATTATAGAGCTATGGGGGAGTGTGTGTGCTTGTGTGTATGTGTGCGTACACATGTATGTGTGTGTGGGATTGGGGACAAGGGGGCTGGAGAGTAGGGGAGAAATTGTCCCATGCAGGCGTTGTGTGCTGGATGGGCGGATGGAGAGACAAACAGACAGACAGGCTGAGGAGGGGTCAGTGGTCTGTGTGTGACTGTCTGTGAGGCAGGCCTGTGTTGTACTGTAGAACCCCCTGTGGTTGTGGTTACACTGGACAGATCAGCTGGTTCTAATAAAGAAGAGTCAGTGCTCCCTGTGTGAAGGAGATGCCAGTTAACAGGCGACTATAGATTTCCTATATTATCTTCTCTTCCTCCCTCTTTCAGATGGCAGCCAGGGGTCAGGACAGGACTGGGAATGGCCATTGGCCGCTAATAGGCTGTCACTCAAGTGGCTTGGCCAATCCAGTACATAGTAATCATTGGCTAAGGTATAGGTTAGAGAAGGACAGAAGACAGTTAGTAAAGTGGTTGTGAGACGGTTCGGGCTCCAAAGTGGTGCAGACACTGAGAATTGGTCCAAGACACTGAGAATTGGTCCAAGACACTGAGAATTGGTCCAAGACACTGAGAATTGGTCCATGCTAGTTGGGAGTTCCCAGAGGTCACAATTCTCACCTTTGATTTTCTTGTACTTCTTGTACCAGCGCCCAAATTCCTGGCATTTGGCAGTGGAGACATTGGCATAGTAGGAGCTGTTTACTATTGAGGAAATCATACTCTGTAGAGAGAGAGAAGGAGAGAGAAGGGGAGAGAGAGAAGGAGAGAGATGTTTAATTGGCGATCAATTTGAATGCTCGCTCACTTGCACACACAAACACACACATACACAAACTATCATTGAAAAAGATATACATATATCACCAGGGGAAGCCACCCATTGAAATCTAGCCCATCACCATAGCAGCACACATGGATGCAATTGACGCAGGGATCAACACCCACACATTGAGCTCCATTTAAACACAGCATGCACAGATACATAAATAACACACACACATAAAGTCATTTGGGGAATTTTAGGTTTCTACATTGTGTAATAAGCATGGTCTCCTATCGAGATGAATTACATTGAAAATTGTACACTGTCTCTTTAAGAGTGTCAGCGATGTTCTGAGAGATGGCGTGTGAATCTGTCATTCATTCATTGCTATGATGATTGATCTTCTGAAGAAGCTATGTCTTTTCCATTCTTTCTGTGCCCCCTAATGTTCAGATATACTGGTAAAGTTACCAGGTTGTTAACTAGCTAGCTAACGAGGTAACATGACTTAACAAAGTGTTAATGGCCTGCGTCATGGTTTATGAATATAAAATGCGGCCCGCCAATGGAGATGCATAAAGCTGCAGCGCCTTAGAAGGAAAGAAACGTAGTGCAGGTAATGGGTCGCAACGTTTGAACAAGTAGGTTCTCTTAGTTATGGTGCGACCATCACTGTCACAAATCGGCGCTCACTTTTTCTCCAGGGATCTGAGAATCAATGGTACCGCGAAGCCTAATCATTACAATTACTATAGGGCAGAGTTTTGTCTATGCACAGCAATACACTGAGTGTACAAAACATTAGGAACACCTGCTCTTTCCATGACATCGACTGACCAGGTGAATCCACGTGAAGGCTATGATCCCTTATTGATGCCACTTGTTAAATCCACTTCAATCAGTTTTCATGAAAGGGAGGAGACAGGTTACAGAACTATTTTTAAGCCTTGAGACAATTGAGACATGGATTGTGTATGTGTGCCATTCAAAGGATGAATGGGCAAGACAAAAGATTTAAGTGCTTTTCAACGGATATGGTAGTAGGTACCAGGCGTATCGGTTTGAGTGTGTCAAGAACTGCCACGCTGCCTGATTTTTTTACCCTCAACAATTTCCCATGTACATCAAGAATGGTCCACCACCCAAAGACATCCAGCCAACTTGACACAACTGTGGGAAGCATTGGAGTCAACATTGGCCAGCATCCCTGTGGAACGCTTTCGACACCTTGTAGAGTCCATGCCCTGATGAATTGAGGCTGTTCTGAGGGCAAAAGGGGGTGCAACTCAATATTAGGAAGGTGTTCCTAATGTTTTGTGCACTCAGTGTATATTCAGGAGCATATGCGACCAAAATTGTCACATTTTAGATCCCTGATTATGAGACAATTGAGCAGATCAGGGTAGTATTGGAGTGTTGTGGAGGTTTGATAGGGGTGCAGTATCACCTGTGAGAGGGGGCACTCCTTGGCCAGTGTGCTTTGGTTCATCTCCTTGAGAAGCTCCTTGAGGGCGTTCCTCACCGTGGCGTGGTTCCACTGCTCTGACGGAAGGTCCTCCAGCTTGGCAAAGCTACAGAACCATAAAAAAAAAAAGTCAGTCACTTCCTATTTCCTGTCCTGGGGCTGGTTGCACGTAGCCTGGTTAATCTATACTGAATGCTGTTTTCAGTCTGATTTAACAAGGTTAGGTTGCACCAGCCTTGTGTAAGTTCATCACTGCATCATAGTGACTGAATTCTTGAAGTCAGAACTATTTAGTCAATAACTAGGGAATTGGTCTATACTGTCCTATCCAGATATTGTACTATTCCACAAACCACCTATTTATTTGCCTCAACTCACATCAGTCGCTAAGGGCAATACCAAAGATTTTTATAACTAACCCAAGATAGACCACAGTCTGTTGTTTCCAATGGGAGCAAATTAATTATAGTGGGCAGATCCAAGCACGAGCTAGCGAGATCCTATTGGCACGTTCTAGCATGTTAGAGAACATCTTCTCTGTGAAGTGAGAGTGTGCAATAACTCAATTCGCCTTTGCACTCCTTCTAAACAAAGCCATTTAGAAAAAAGGTTTGGGGAACAGAAGACAATATTGAGATCAAATGTTTCTTTGATGAGAATTTTTGCAGAATGTCGGCCAAAATCCATCTTCTCCCACTGCCGGCCAATGGGCTTCCTCTCATCACCATGGCAATACTATACATGTCAGGCAATACCATCATCATGGAGACAGATGTAAACAAAGCTGGATAGTATGCGACAACACAATAAGGACCACATTCCAATCATCTGGAGTCTATCCATCTCTGTTTATCTGGCTATCAGGGCCATGTTCACTGATTCTTTGGAAAAGTGCAAGTTACTGACATGAAAGCACTCTTGGAGAAAAATGCAGATAATAAATCAATCTCTGATGTTGGGATCTGGGCTAGCTGGCTCCTTGGATCGTTCCCAATTTAGATTTTAAACCTAATACTCCACAACAGTAAACTGTTGAACTACAGAGGCCTATAGTGAAAATGTAGAAAATGCCAAGATGACATCAGTCACCCAAAGGAACTCTGTCTGATTTAATAATGTTGAAATACTCCAACATTATTCCAACAGTTGGAATGTTGTAGTATCTCCAAAATCAATCTAAACAGTGGAAATACAAAGCCTTTCAATAAATTCTGTCACTGTAAGTTTATAGTCTGTGTAGCTAAAGCTATATTTGCCCACCACATTTTCCTCCTCACCCCTCAACAGCAATTAACAAATGCGCGCACACACACATACACACGTGCGCGCACACACACACACACACACACACACCTCTGTAGCTGAATGCGGAGGGTGACCATGTGATAGACATCCAGCAACATATCAGCCACCGTGGCTTCAGGAGCATCTGATAGGAAGTGGATGGGCAGAGGGTTCCAATGACCCACCTTGATGATGCCTGAGAGAGAGAGCGAGAGATAGCGAGAGAGAGAGATAGCGAGAGAGAGAGAGATAGCGAGAGAGAGCAAGGGAGAGAGAGAGAGAGAGAGAGAGAGAGAGAGAGAGAGAGAGAGAGAGAGAAAGAGAGAGAGAGAGAGAGAGAGAGAGAGATGATTAGTGAGACACAAATAATATCAGCTCACCCCGCTCAAAATACACACACAGTAATAGGGAGAGGTAAACTTAATTAACCCCCAACATCATTATATTGTTCCATGACATCATCACCACAGTACTTAACCCCTGGTAACACTGCCCAGAATAAAACCTCCATGAAATAGAGAGGATCAGAGAATATGTGCATGTGTGCGTGTGTGCGTGGGCAGTATGCACCTACAGAAAATATGGCTTTGCAGGGAGAACAAAGTGTTTGCAATTCGGGGGTTGCTAACAAAGTGCCAGTTGGCACATGAGTCCCTATCTGTCCGTCTTTCTGAGTGTGTGAACATGTGGGTTTGCTGTCTGTGTTTGTGTTTACGTGCCAATGGATATCTGTCCAGGTGTGTGTGTGTGTGTGTGTGTGTGTGTGTGTGTGTGTGTGTGTGTGTGTGTGTGTGTGTGTGTGTGTGTGTGTGTGTGTGTGTGTGTGTGTGTGTGTGTGTGTGTGTGTGTGTGTGTGTGTGTGTGTGTGTGTGTGTGTGAAGGTCTCTCTCTCCCAGCGGACCAGTTCCTTTGAGGCTGCACAGCAGATAGAGCCTTATCTATTAGAACCTTATCAACTATGGAAGAGACACCCAATGAGCTAGCCCCATTAACATTAACCACACACACACACACCGGGCAGAAGACGTCAACACAGCAGACAGACAAGACAAGACAGTGTATAGAAGGCTGGGGCAACACGTCAACCCACTCAGTAATACCTGCAATAAAGCAGGTCAATGGTTGTTTGATCAACCTAAATTGAACGCTGTAAAAGTGGCCCTCATTGTATGAGGGAGAGGTGGGATGGGTTGGGCAGGGTAATACGAGGTAACTATTCTATAGAACAGGTTTGTCAGGGTTGGGAGATATACCCCAACACCTGCTGCCACTAATTGAGTGGTGCAGGCTTTTGTTACAGCCCAGCCTTAAAACACTAAAAACTGCTGTATAATTCACCACTATATTGCCTCAGAGACAAAGTGTCTGATGTTGCTCATGGCTGTCATTAGTCACATTGAGAGTTGGAGCAGAGAGTAAAGAGATACATTATGTCTGTATTTCTAATGCGTTTTCCTCTCCTCACTTACCACTACACTACGGTTCCCTGTAGTTTGTGGGTGTTCTTTAGCTTTGTATGAAAGCCTTACAAATAAATGTCCATCTACAACCCACGCCAATGATCTACATACAGAGCCAATGAGTGTGGAAAAAGGAGAAGGGGAATAACTGCGTAAGATCTGGACCTCTTAGGTATAAATAACAGAACAATAACACTGTAAACATGAACACACACAGGGCCGTCCCCGAGACTCCTGCTGACTGGAGCTGTGAAAACTAAACAATGCTAATCGCATTACTATCCTCTAAATCAGAGCCAGACGGGGCCTGATAGATATCTCTCTCACACACACACACACACGCACACACGCACACACACACACACACACACACACACACACACACACACACACACACACACACACACACACACACACACACACACACACACACACACACACACACACACACACACACACACACACACACACACATATATATATTATATATATATGTGTGTGTGTGGGTGCACACAACCCAATCTAATAGTCAAACAGCTTCAGTGTCGTGCATCCAAAGAAGCAGTACTGTATTGCTTTAAAAAAAACACAGACGTGGTGGAGACAATGGGACAATGCCCAACCATAACACTGCAAAACACATTTACGTCCTATTCTTTCAACAATAGTTAGTCTCAGTTGTGCCCTGTACTAAAGATGGGTTAAGTGATCCAATCCTTCAGTCCCAGAGAGGAAGGCAAGGAACTCTGCTGTTTCTCCCACTACTAACTGTGTATCTGTGGATAGATATTTTGCCCAGATACTGAATTAGTGAGGAAAAGCTATGGAGACAGATGAAGACAATTTGTGTAGAACTGCCCTCCTTCATCCCCCTCCTCTCAGATCATTTTCCCTCTTCTCTCTCTGAGTGCTTTCTGTTTATATAGCTTGGTTAGCTTTGATTTGGGAGAGCTGATCTGCTTTCCTCATTGTGTGTCACATTGCGTAGTGGAGGGTATAGGCCGGCTGGCTAGGGGGTCAGAGGACAGTGGAGGGTATAGGCCAGCTAGCTAGGGGGCCTGAGGACAGTGGAGGGTATAGGCCGGCTAGCTAGGGGGTCAGAGGACAGTGGAGGGTATAGGCCAGCTAGCTAGGGGGCCTGAGGACAGTGGAGGGTATAGGCCAGCTAGCTAGGGGGTCGGAGGACAGTGGAGGGTATAGGCCGGCTAGCTAGGGGGTCAGAGGACAGTGGAGGGTATAGGCCAGCTAGCTAGGGGGCCTGAGGACAGTGGAGGGTATAGGCCAGCTAGCTAGGGGAACGGAGGACAGTGGAGGGTATAGGCCAGCTAGCTAGGGGGTCAGAGGACAGTGGAGGGTATAGGCCGGCTAGCTAGGGGGTCAGAGGACAGTGGAGGGTATAGGCCAGCTAGCTAGGGGGCCTGAGGACAGTGGAGGGTATAGGCCGGCTAGCTAGGGGGTCAGAGGACAGTGGAGGATATAGGCCAGCTAGCTAGGGGGCCTGAGGACAGTGGAGGGTATAGGCCAGCTAGCTAGGGGGTCGGAGGACAGTGGAGGGTATAGGCCAGCTAGCTAGGGGGCCTGAGGACAGTGGAGTTTTGCATATTTCTACCTTTGTGTACCTATTTAGGATATATCCCCATGAAGAAAATAACATTAATATTATTCATGTATGTATAGGACAGATCAGAGACCCATGACCCATGACCCTAACCTCAACCCAATGCTGTTACCGGGTGGAAATCCACTTCACTTACTGTAGTTCAACAACCAAAATATATTTAAAAAAAATTGAAGTCAAGGTGTCATGTCATAGCTGGCACCCCATTCTCTCTGCAGACATCTTTGAATCTTAATTCGGAGTGGATATTTAACAGAGTTATTGGAAAATGTGGTCACAAATAACAGGGATATTTTACCGAAATTCTGTTACCAAACTTTGCATCTGCACTGTTTTTGTCGAATGTTTGGTGTAAATTCTTAAAAGTAGTCCTTGTGTATAGAGTTGCATGGTTTGTTAAACTTTGAAATCAATGTTTTTTTGTTTGGCATGCATTTTAAAGTGCACAAGTATACATACACACGCATAGTAGTGGTGAATTCATGATTAATGAATCAGTTTTGGCCCCTTGTTATAAGGCCCCTGCTTCATGTCCATATTTTTTTTAATAGAAATCATTGTTCCCGTTTCCACATAAAAATTCCGCCTCCCAAAGACGTCCCTTCATGTGGCCAACTGGTGGCTTGGCTTGTGCCAATATGTGCCCATCCACACAAACACACACAAGCTTGTCCTCTTTCTTTCTCCTTTTTTCTCTCTCTCTCTCTCTTAAAGGCGCTGCATGGTCAATCCGCAGTCTTCATTGGCCGTGCAGCATTTATGGTGATATGGCCTCTGCAGAAGTCTAGACATTCATACTTTTTGCACTTTGCCAAGCAGCGTTGAGTTGTTATGAAGGAAGTTGTCAAAGAGGTGAGTTTGCATTTATACAAGACCTACCGCTCTCACCAACCGTCAACCAATCATGTCAATGCGAGGTATACTGAGCCTTCCCCATTGTTATAACATTTGAAAGGTGCCCAGCGATGTGGTACTGAGATCAATTTGGCCTATGCGTGCCTCCGGACGCTTCGCAATTGCGTCACACCATCCATACGCGCCTCTGACCACATTTTGGTATCAAGCATAAATTGGCTCTTACTCACAGACACACAGAAACACATATGTGCCTACACACGCACACACAGACACACACAGCGACAGAATCACACACACACACAGCGACTGAATCACACGCACACACAGACACACACAGCGACAGAATCACACACACACACACAGCGACAGAATCACACACACACACACACACACACACAGACAGACAGAGAGACAACGACAGTCAAACAGACAGACAGAGAGAGAGACACACACACTGACCTATGGAACAAGGCTTAAGCGATGCAGCAGGCTAGCTACACACGAAGGGCTCCTCATTCCAAGCTGGTTCCAGTTCTCTTACCCCCCCCTCCCCTCACTCTCCCCCCAGGGGAAACCCCACATGCATGACTCACACAGCCGTTCTACTTCATATCATCATAACCAAACCTAGTGCTCATATTCATCTGTCTATCTGGTAAGTGTTTGCATTTATTAGGGATCCCCATTAGCTCCGGCCAAGGCAGCAGCTACTGTTCCTGGGGTCCAAGCACAAAGTGGAAAATCAGTGAAGGTGAAGGAAGACATTCTGCCAATTCTGTAAGTCACCACATGTTTTATATATGACTGGAACAGGGATGTGTGGAAGAGAAGGAAGAAGTTACACCTAACCACTGATACAAGGTCAGATATTTATTTATGTGTCGAATGGTTGAGGTTAGGAGCCAGGTAATGATTCAAAGTAATCTGATCATAGATCTGTGGTTAGGGGCAATGTCTACCAAAACTGTGAGTGACAGGACTCATATTTCACAATAGGTCTAGAGTCATCTGTACATCCACTAAACAAAACCAAACTCAAAACGTTTGTCCTGTATAGCTCTCTGACCCTGTAACGTGGCAGCACAGCAACAATGTACTCTCCTCTCTGAGGCCTACAGCGTGGCTGGCCAACCGGCCACTGTTAACTGTCTGAAGCCTTAAAGTACAGGTCTGTCCCTTCCATTCTATAAAAGCCTTCAGACCCTTATAACTGAAATAAACAATATGCACCAGTTAATTACTAACTGGATCTAATTAAAGAAAGGCCGTGGTGCTGGGAGAGAATTTAAATACACCGCTGGGACACAAGTATGCAGGACACAATTCAAACAGGGAGAAAATAGCCAAGACTCTGTGTAATTTTGGTTGGTGACCGCAGAGGAAAAAATGTATAATTTAAGCCAGAAATTATTCATTTAACATAAACGCTTATTTTAAAAAACAAAAGTATTTTTGAGGAAGAGTAGGGAAGGGGGAGGGGGTCGTGTGTGTGTGTGTGTGTGTGAGTTGGTATTTTGCGTGTGTTTTTATGTCAGAGCATACAACTGTGTGGGTGTGTGTATGTGTCATCTATGCGTGCACGCAACTATCTTTTGGTTCTGTATTCATTAAACTGTGCCTGTGTGTATGTAAGTGTGTGCTTGCATGTGTGTGTGTGTGTGTGTGTGTGTGTGTGTGTGTGTGTGTGTGTGTGTGTGTGTGTGTGTGTGTGTGTGTGTGTGTGTGTGTGTGTGTGTGTGTGTGTGTGTGTGTGTGTGGGCATGAAGAGCAGATATATTATTTGTTGTCCTCCTCTACTTATTCAGTCTGACTATGTGTTGAACTGTGTGTCCGAGGAGTGTTACCGATGATGATGATGATGATGATGATGATGATGTTGTTGTCCTCCTCTATTTATTCAGCCTGACTATGTGTTGAACTGTGTCCGAGGAGTGTTACCGATGATGATGATGATGATGTTGTTGTCCTCCTCTACTTATTCAGCCTGACTATGTGTTGAACTGTGTGTCCGAGGAGTGTTACTGATGATGATGATGATGATGATGTTGACCTCCTCTACTTATTCAGCCTGACTATGTGTTGAACTGTGTGTCCGAGGAGTGTTACTGATGATGATGTTGTTGTTGCTGCTGTAGCAGTTTGTAAGGTGCTGCTGGTGACACTGGTCACTTTAATAATGTTTACATACTGTTTTACCCACATATATATACTGTATTCTAGTCAAGGTTCATCCTATATAACTACTGCTATACACACCTTTTCTATTCATATACTGTCTATACTGTCTATACACACCATCATATACTGTCCATACTGTCTATACACACCATCATATACTGTCCAAACTGTCTATACACACCATCATATACTGTCCATACTGTCTATACACACCATCAAATACTGTCCATACTGTCTATACAAACCATTATATACTGTCCATACTCTCTATCCAAACCATCATATACTGTCCATACTGTCTATACAAACCATCATATACTGTCCATACTGTCTATACAAACCATCATATACTGTCTATACAAACCATCATATACTGTCGAAACTGTCTATACAAACCATCATATGCTGTTTATACACACCATCATATACTGTCCATACTGTCTATACACACCATCATATACTGTCGAAACTGTCTATACACACCATCATATAATGTCTATACTGTCTATCCACACCATCATATACTGTCTATACACACCATCATATACTGTCTATACATCATATACTGTCTATACACACCATCATATACTGTCTATACACACCATCATATACTGTCTATACATCATATACTGTCTATACACACCATCATATACTGTCTATACACACCATCATATACTGTCTATACACACCATCATATACTGTCTATACATCATATACTGTCTATACACACCATCATATACTGTCTATACACACCATCATATACTGTCTATACATCATATACTGTCTATACACACCATCATATACTGTCTATACATCATATACTGTCTATACACACCATCATATACTGTCTATACATCATATACTGTCTATACACACCATCATATACTGTCTATACACACCATCATATACTGTCTATACACACCATCATATACTGTCTATACACACCATCACATACTGTCATTTTTTTTTTTTTTTTTTTTTTTTTTTTTTTTTTTTAACCAGGCAAGTCAGTTAAGAACTGACTTTTTAATTTTGTGGATTTGTGTGTATTGTTTTGTATTTTTAGGTATTACTGCACTGTTGGAGCTAGACGCATAAGCATTTAGCTGCACCTGTGATAACATCTGAAAAATGTGTATGCGACCAATCAAATTTGATTTGATTTGTGATGTCTGGTTTAGTCTACATGGCTTTGAACAGCCTGGATGTTTTTGGGAGGACTGTATTGATGTGGACAGGGGACCACTGTGACTGATGAGACAGACCTCCCCTGATACTTGGCATACACGGCTAGGCTACAACTACAACTACTAGCTGGTAATGACATTCTGCATAATATTGAACTGTGTGTCCGAGGAGTGTTACTGATGATGATGATGTTGACCTCCTCTACTTATTCAGCCTGACTATGTGTTGAACTGTGTGTCCGAGGAGTGTTACTGATGATGATGATGTTGACCTCCTCTACTTATTCAGCCTGACTATGTGTTGAACTGTGTGTCCGAGGAGTGTTACTGATGATGATGATGATGATGATGTTGACCTCCTCTACTTATTCAGCCTGACTATGTGTTGAACTGTGTGTCCGAGGAGTGTTACTGATGATGATGTTGTTGTTGCTGCTGTAGCAGTTTGTAAGGTGCTGCTGGTGACACTGGTCACTTTAATAATGTTTACATACTGTTTTACCCACTTTATATATATATACTGTATTCTAGTCAAGGTTCATCCTATATAACTACTACTATACACATCTTTTCTATTCATATACTGTCTATACTGTCTATACACACCATCATATACTGTCCATACTGTCTATACACACCATCATATACTGTCCATACTGTCTATACACACCATCATATACTGTCCATACTGTCTATACAAACCATCATATACTGTCCATACTGTCTATACAAACCATCATATACTGTCCATACTGTCTATACAAACCATTCTATATTGTCCATACTGTCTATACACACCATCATATACTGTCCATACTGTCTATACAAACCATCATATACTGTCCATACTGTCTATACAAACCATCATATACTGTCTATACACACCATCATATACTGTCCATACTGTCTATGCACACCATCATATACTGTCTATACACACCATCATATACTGTCTATACACACCATCATATACTGTCTATACACACCATCATATACTGTCCATACTGTCTATACACACCACCATATACTGTCTATACTGTCTATACACACCACCACATACTGTCCATACTGTCTATACACACCATCATTTTATTTTTTATTTTATTTTATTTCACCTTTATTTAACCAGGTAGGCTAGTTGAGAACAAGTTCTCATTTGCAACTGCGACCTGGCCAAGATAAAGCATAGCAGTGTGAACAGACAACACAGAGTTACACATGGAGTAAACAATAAACAAGTCAATAACACAGTAGGGAAAAAAGAGTCTATATACATTGTGTGCAAAAGGCATGAGGAGGTAGGCAAATAATTACAATTTTGCAGATTAACACTGGAGTGATAAATGATCAGATGGTCATGTACAGGTAGAGATATTGGTGTGCAAAAGAGCAGAAAAGTAAATAAATAAAAACAGTATGGGGATGAGGTAGGTAAAATTGGGTGGGCTATTTACCGATAAGACTATGTACAGCTGCAGCGATCGGTTAGCTGCTCAGATAGCAGATGTTTGAAGTTGGTGAGGGAGATAAAAGTCTCCAACTTCAGCGATTTTTGCAATTCCTTCCAGTCACAGGCAGCAGAGAACTGGAACGAAAGGCGGCCAAATGAGGTGTTGGCTTTAGGGATGATCAGTGAGATACACCTGCTGGAGCGCGTGCTACGGGTGGGTGTTGCCATCGTGACCAGTGAACTGAGATGAGGCGGAGCTTTACCTAGCATGGACTTGTAGATGACCTGGAACCAGTGGGTCTGGCGACGAATATGTAGCGAGGGCCAGCCGACTAGAGCATACAAGTCGCAGTGGTGGGTGGTATAAGGTGCTTTAGTGACAAAACGGATGGCACTGTGATAAACTGCATCCAGTTTGCTGAGGAGAGTGTTGGAAGCTATTTTGTAGATGACGTCGCCGAAGTCGAGGATCGGTAGGATAGTCAGTTTTACTAGGGTAAGTTTGGCGGCGTGAGTGAAGGAGGCTTTGTTGCGGAATAGAAAGCCGACTCCAGATTTGATTTTCGATTGGAGATGTTTGATATGAGTCTGGAAGGAGAGTTTACAGTCTAGCCAGACACCTAGGTACTTATAGATGTCCACATATTCAAGGTCGGAACCATCCAGGGCGGTGATACTAGTCAGGCGTGCGGGTGCAGGCAGCGAACGGTTGAAAAGCATGCATTTGGTTTTACTAGCGTTTAAGAGCAGTTGGAGGCCACGGAAGGAGTGTTGTATGGCATTGAAGCTTGTTTGGAGGTTAGATAGCACAGTGTCCAAGGACGGGCCGGAAGTATATAGAATGGTGTCGTCTGCGTAGAGGTGGATCAGGGAATCGCCTGCAGCAAGAGCAACATCATTGATATATACAGAGAAAAGAGTCAGCCCGAGAATTGAACCATATACTGTCCATACTGTCTATACAAACCTATACAAACCATCATATACTGTCCATACTGTCTATACAAACCATCATATACTGTCTATACAAACCATCATATACTGTCTATACTGTCTATACACACCATCATATACTGTCTATACTGTCTATACAAACCATCATATACTGTCCATATTGTCTATACAAACCATCATATACTGTCTATACTGTCTATCCACACCATCATATACTGTCTATACACACCATCATATACTGTCCATACTGTCCATACTGTCTATACAAACCATCATATACTGTCCATACTGTCTATACATCATATACTGTCTATACACACCATCATATACTGTCCATACTGTCAATACAAACCATCATATACTGTCTATACACACCATCATATACTGTCTATACATCATATACTGTCTATACACACCATCATATACTGTCATTTTTTTATTTTTTATTTATTTTTTATTTAACCAGGCAAGTCAGTTAAGAACTGACTTTTTAATTTTGTGGATTTGTGTGTATTGTTTTGTATTTTTAGGTATTACTGCACTGTTGGAGCTAGACGCATAAGCATTTAGCTGCACCTGTGATAACATCTGAAAAATGTGTATGCGACCAATCAAATTTGATTTGATTTGTGATGTCTGGCTTAGTCTACATGGCTTTGAACAGCCTGGATGTTTTTGGGAGGACTGTGACTGATGAGACAGACCTCCCCTGATACTTGGCATACACGGCTAGGCTACAACTACAACTACTAGCTGGTAATGACATTCTGCATAATATGGCAAATGCTTTACTGCCCAGGCCAGTTAAGACCCTTTTCTTAAGTGATTTAATAGGGACAATATACACTGAGTGTACAAAACATTAGGAACACATGCCCTTTCCATGACATAGACTGACCAGGTGAATCCAACTGAAAGCTATGATCCCTTAATGATGTCACATGTTAAATCCTCTTCAATCAGTATAGCGCCTTGAGACAATAGAGACATGGATTGTGTATGTGTGCCATTTAGAGAGTGAATTGGCAAGACAAACGATTGAAGTGCCTTTGAACATGGTAGGTGCTAAGGTGCACCAGTTTGAGTGTGTTAAGAACTGCAACACTGATGGGTTTATTCTGCTCAACGCTTTCCCATGTGTATCAAAAATGGTCCACCAGCCACTGTGGGAAGCATTGGAGTCAACATTGGCCAGCATCCCTGTGGAATGCTTTCGACAACTTGTGGTCCATGTCCTGACAAATTGAGGCTGTGCTGAGGGCTGAAGGGGTGCAACTCAATATTAGGAAGGTGTTCTTTTTGTACACTCAGTGTATATGTAAAATCTTAGCTGTAATTCTCAGTAATAGTCTGATTATTGATTGTTGTTGTTAAAACTACGACACGAAAAATATATCAACAGACTAATAAAATAGTTTAATTCTGTCTATTTGCCTACAGTATCTATTATCTAAACAATTCAAAGAATATCATAAAATGTAAAATACCTCCCTTTGACCAACTGTGGCTTTGGGCAGAGACGGTACTCACGTTCACCTCAGTGCCTTCAGACAATAAATACAGTAAAAATATAGTTTGAATAGAAAATAAAAGTAATTGCTTACTGTTAGTAAAATGGCCTTATTCAGGGCTGAACAACTCGCAACCCTCTGAACAAGCTGAAGAATGTCTTTAGGATTGTCAGAGTCATAATAAACAATTCAAAGAATATCATAAAATGTACGTTATGCACCAAAAATGGCTGGGGGTTGGTGAAGTTGGAGAATTTTGAACCCCTGAAACAGCTTTTTCCTGCAATCTAGAGCCATAATCCATATGCTTACATCTGTGTAAAAAAATATGTACAGTATATCTAAGCATACCTCTTGACCTGTCTGTATCCTCCTAATGGGTGGTTATTTTTATAAACTAAATACTCTTCTCTGCTAAAATCTGTGTAATAGATTGAAAGGAATGTGAGTCTTATTCAGTACATTTAGTTTAAAAAATAATAGTAATCTGTACATGTAAGTAGGGGTAAAGTGACTATGCATAGATAATAAACAGCAAGGGGGAGGTTAATGTAAATAGTTTGGGTGGCCATTTAATTAATTGTTCAGCAGTCTTATGGCTTGGGGTTAGAAGATGTTAAGGAGCATTTTGGTCCCGTTTGCCATGCGGTAGCAGAGAGAACAGTCTATGACTTGGGTGACTGGAGTCTTTGACAATTTCTGGGACCTCCCTCTGTTACCCCCTAGTATATAGGTCCTGGATGGCAGGAAGCTTGGCCCCAGTGATGTACTGGGCCGTACGCACTACCCTCTGTAGCACTCTACAGTCAGATGCCGAGCAGTTGCCATACCAGGCGATTATGCAACCGGTCAGCTGTAGAACTTTGAGGATCTGGGGATTCATGCCAAATCTTTCCAGTCTCCTGAGGGGGAAAAGGTGTTGTTATGCCCTCTTCACAACTGTCTTGGTATGTTTGGACCGTGATAATTCGTTGGTGATGTGGACACCAAGGAACTTGAAACTCTTGACATGCTCCACTACAGCCCCGTCGATGTTAATTGGGGCCTGTTCTACCGCCCTGCATTTTCCTGATCAGCTCCTTTGTCTTGCTCACATTGAGAGAGATGTTCCTCACTACAGGCTGTCTCATCGTTGTCGGTGATCAGGCCTAACACTGTTTTGTCGTCAGCAAACTTAATGATGGTGTTGGAGTCGTTCTTGGCCACGCAGTCGTGGGTGAACAGGGAGTTAAAGAGGGGACTAAGCACACACCCCTGAGGGGCCCAAGTTTTGAGGATCAGCGTGGCACATGTGTTGTTGCCACCCTTACCACCTGGGGGGTGGCCCGTCAGGAAGTCCAGGATCCAGATGCAGAGGGAGGTGTTTAGTCCCAGTATCCTTAGCTTAGTGATGAGATTTGTGGGCACTGTGGTGTTGAACGCTGAGCTGTATGAACAGCATTCTTACATAGGTGTTCCTTTTGCCCAGGTGGGAAAGGGCAGTGTGGAGTGCAATTGAGATTGCGTCATCTGTGGATCTGTTGGGGCGGTATGCAAATTGGAGTGGGTCTAGGGTTCCCGGGATGATGGTTTTGATGTGAGCCATGACCAGCCTTTCAAAGCATTTCATGGCTACCAACGTCAGTGCTAAAAAGCGGTAATAATTTAGGCAGGTTACCTTCGCTTCCTTGGGCACAGGGACTATGGTGGCCTGCTTGAAACATGTAGGTATTACAGACTCGGTCAGGGAGAAGTTGAAAATGTCAGTGAAGACACTTGCCAGTTGGCCCGCGCATGCTTTGAGTACACGTCCTGGTAATCCGTCTGGCCCCCCGGCCTTGTGACTGTTGACCTGTTTAAAGGTCTTGCTCACCTCGGCGACGGAGAGTGTGATCACACAGTCGTCCGGAAAAGCTGGTGCTCTCATACATGCTTCATTGTTGCTTGCCTCTAAGCGATCATAAAAGGGCATTTAGCTCATCTGGTAGCTAGCTATTCTAATTTGACTGATAGCTTGAAATGGCTTTTTGGTAGCTAGTTATGAGGTTAGGCATTTAGGAACCTATCTGGGCTAGATAAATACCAACTTCATACAATTGCTTGGTGGCTAGTAGTATTATGAGAAACAACAACAACATTATCATTAAAAAAGGACAAATCTGAGGGGCACTTGCCCCTGTGCCCCCCTTGGGCATGACGCCTCTGATAATGAATGTTGTATTTTCAGCCCAAGATGAGTCATGTAGGGGACAGTAAGAACGTAGGGGTACAGAGTACAGAGTCTGTGGTTCAGGTGGTATGTCAGAATAAAGCAGAGAGAAGAGAAAATAAGAGAAGAAGAGTTCATGTAGAGCATACGGGTACGGTGGGTACAGAGTACAGTGCAGTACAGTGTGTTTCAGGTAGTTTGGCAGAGAGGAAAGTGACGGAAAGCAAAGAAGAAAGGAGTTCATTCAGACAGTGATAAGGGTTGTTGACCTTGAGCCAGTAAACAGGGATTACCTGTGCAGTGCCAGTCTATCTGTTATGATGTGTGGGTGTACTGTATGAAGTGAGGTCTCTCACGTGCATCACACGACATGAGATTTGTTGGTTCAAACTATAAATGACATGATACTTCAAATCAGAGCCTCTCCAGATGACACATTACTTGTCTGGTGAAAAAAGCTGGCGCCATGACAGTGATCATTTTAATGACTTATTTTGTTGGATAGCAATTATACTGCAATAAATACTACATACCAGCAACACAACAAAAAGTTGGTATTTTTCTGACACACAGGGGCGGCAGTTCAGTTATTGCCTACCGCCATGAATAGCCCCTAAGAATCAAATGAACAAAAGGATAGAGTAATATGGGGTGTCTTCATACACGCCATTATTCACACACCATTATTCACACGCCATTATTCACACGCCATTATTCACACGCCATTATTCACACGCCATTATTCACGCGCCATTATTCACACACCATTATTCACACGCCATTATTCACACACCATTATTCACACGTCATTATTCACACACCATTATTCACACGCCATTATTCACACGCCATTATTCACACGCCATTATTCACACGCCATTATTAACACGCCATTATTCACACGCCATTATTCACACGCCATTATTCACACGCCATTATTCACACACCATTATTCACACACCATTTCAGGTTAAGTCAATGTATCTCAGTTGACTGGTTGTGTCTATTGTTACCATATATCAACGTGAAGCAACTCCCTGCAGTTAGAATGTGCTGCATACTTTAGTGAACACAAGTAAACATCACTGTCCTCCTGGAGATGACAAACATGTGTGCAACAATAAATTCCACCATTATTATGTTCCTCCCCTAGACCTCTCACACATAAACATTCCCACACATACACAACGCACACAATAAAGCATGTGCATGTACTTAGATACATTTAGTCACACACATAGTCTTTTTGCCTCTTGGAGGAACTAGACTCATTATTTTTCAACTCTTTGTTCTGTGTTTAATGAGTTTCTCAGACTGTCTGTTCTTTAGTTGTGTTTTTCAAACATTCTTTACTTAGTCCTACCCTGAGAGCACAAAACACCATAACAGTCAGTGTATCGTCTGACTAGTGTCCCTCACAGTCAATTATTGCTGTGTGCTCTATAACTCTTTGTGTAGCTGGCCTTGTCCTAGATCGGTGTGTGAACTGGTCCTAGATCAGTTGGAATACAGCAGTGCCAAAGCTGGAACTCAGTACCAGTTCATCCATTTAGAGCTGGTCTGTTGCGTTTACTGATCATAAATCAGTTGAAAATACACCATGTTCCAAGGTGATGACTTTAAGTGTAAAGTAAGCCTACAGTATGGGACTGCCGTTGTGCATTGCCAGATTGCAGTGGCGCTAACTCTGTACCAGGTATGTGTATGTGGGAGAACTGTTTGCATTTTCAGCTGTATTGCTAACTGGCCCTAGATCAGT